>NW_017280451.1:0-2846 GCF_001594065.2 Cyphomyrmex costatus | reverse complement strand
TCTCAGGTTAGTCCGCTCTAACTTATTAATGAACGTTATCGGTACAATTAAAATACACTTAAATAAATATTTAAAACAATTCATATTTATAATATTTTTCTGTATGTATGTACACGGGCATGTACACGCTTTAGAGCGAACTAAATTGAGTTCTCAAAAAGATTTCGATCATTTCCCGATTTTCGCAGTCAAAATATTAATTTCTGAAGCGCCGAATATTAGCTATCGCGATAGATAGCCGCGCGAAGAGTGGGGATGGTTGGCAAGCGCTCCGCCGCCCGTGCCGCGCACACCGCCGCTAGCCCCCAAACGTCCGCTTCCCGCGGCCCGCGCACCCATCGCGGCGTTCTGTAGGCGTACACTCAATGGTGTGGTAGGCCGGACGGACGCGCGTATTTGCCAATCTTTAAAAATTAATATCTCGTTAACTATTGCTGCAATCCCAAAATGGTACAGGACTTTTCGACTCAGTATAGTCTGTTCTACCCACCTGTGAAATATTTGGCGGTTATTCTCGCCCACCCTGTATAGCAGAAATGAAACGTGTATTTTAGAACTATGATTGTTAATAACTTTTTAACGAAGGACGAGCGACGGCTAAAACCTGTAGGAGGTTACTCAGAGTCATGACCTTGACAACATATGTCAAGGTCAAAGTCATTGGAGGGGGGTCCTCTAATCGAAACATTTACCCTAATCTAATATCTTTAAAAACCCATGTAGTACTATTTTTATTAAATTCTAATAAATTAAATAGTAAAACCCGTGCAGTATTATCTTTATCTTCATATGATCCTAAGTATATGTCTTCGTATTATATTGAAAGTTCTTACTATTTCAATCCAAATGGTTTAAATTTTCTTAAAACAGAATAAATAGTAAAACCCATGTAGTACTATCTTTGTTTTTCTTCATATATACAATGAAACCTAAGTATATGTCTTTGTATTCTTATTGAAAGATCTTCCTATTCCAACCCAAGTGGTTTAGTTCTTTTTTAAAAAAATTATACACATTTAATTAAATTATATCACAATTAATTCAAACACATTTATTCCGCCAATAATAAATTATCATGAAAAGTAACTGATATATTATTAAAGGTGCCAGTTCAAAGTAAACATACAAAAAGAGTGTATATTATCCAAATTTAATATATTATCATGAAAAATAATTGATATATTATTCAAGGTGCAAGTTCAAAATGAACATACATACATATATATATAAAGAAGTAAAACATTACAATTTGCAGATTACAATTTTCTAGAAAACTGCGATATGTTATGCTTTTAGTGCACAAAATATAAAAATCGTTTATTGAGATTTGATTTGAAATTTATACTAGCCCGTACAATGAAAAATAACTGCCCGTACAATGAAAAATAACTTTTAGATGAAGAACCTAATTATAGAAAGCGAATAATTTCTGAGATGCTAAACATTAAAAAGCAGAAAAATAGTCTTAATTTACAAACGGACACTGAAGGTCTTTATGATTCATACATTCCCATTGTAAATAAGGTTTGATCTTTTCTTTTGTTATCGATAATTGACACACTGCTTAGTTTTGTTGTTATATCACAGTATTTGCAAGACAGTTAAACGATTTAATACACTTAATCCTTGCATTCGTTTTACTTTACATATTTTATACAATAAGTTTTGTGAAAATGTTTTGCGTTATTACTTTTATGTTCATTTTACTCTATGACTTCCTCTATTTTATTTAACTTTCGTATTGTAAACTGACAAATCGTTTTCGCTGGTGAGTTAGACTTTTTTTTTTTAATTTCATTATTTTTACATCTTTTGATTTTGTTCTCATGCCAAGTTACAGATACATTGTTTCAATATACGACTTTGCCATTTTGTATTGCCAATGTTGTGTAACGAAGAGAGAAATCGAGGAGTCAGTGAGAAATGTTGTCTTAATTATATTGGAATAAGGAATTTTTTGTTGAACGTCTGAAGAGGAATCAAACCAAGAGTCGAAACTTGTTACGATATTTTACATCGAGCGATTTTTTTTTTTTTATATTATATATTGACTGATATTCTAATTTTTAATTGTGTCAAAAGCGGCTAAGTATTTTATTGTATTCTTTTTCTCTTTAAAATTCATATTATATTTTTAATGTTATAATCGCTTTCTTGTTTACTTACGAATTGACTCTCATTGTCCTTCACCTCGTTTTAATTATTATTTTCATATAAAGAGTCCTTCAACTTTAATTTTATTTATTTATTTTGTTTTAAGAAAATTTAAACCATTTGAATTGAAATAGTAAGAACTTTCAATATAATACGAAGACATATATTTAGGATCATATGAAGATAAAGATAATACTACACGGGTTTTACTATTTAATTTATTAGAATTTAATAAAAATAGTACCACATGGGTTTTTAAAGATATTAGATTAGAATTTAACTTGGCGCCAAATAGTGATATCATATCTTTTATACAAATGATACATGTCATTAGAATGTCATTAGAATCATTTAGATTGAAATAGGAAGATTTTTCATTAAGAACTACATGGGTTTTACTATTTAATTTAATAGAATTTAATAGGTAAGAACTACATGGGTTTTACTATTTAATTTAGTAGAATTTAATAAGAATAAGAACTACATGGGTTTTACTATTTCTAGTTTACATCATGGTCTACTAAACAGCAAATATAATTAGTCGGTTCTACAGCCGATTAAGTAATTGGCGCTGGTGAAATTGGCCCAAACGGTTTTTTATCAGAAGCTCGCAATCTTAACGCATTTTCTACCTTTTTAAAAATGTAAATTTTTTAGTTTTTTTACATGGTAAGAACTACATGGGTTTTACT
>NW_017280450.1:92074-98786 GCF_001594065.2 Cyphomyrmex costatus | reverse complement strand
GTGGCAGGTGACTTCTCGAGAAGCGGAGTATCGCAAACGGCGACCGCGAGAAACGGTAATAATAGAGACAAGAGAGATGGTGATAACAATGGCAGTGGTTACGGTCAGAGAAGCAGAAGAGTCGACGATACGACGGATGGTCGAATAAATATCGTACGATTGAAACGTATCACGGAGGAACTGGACGAGGAGATGCTACGCGAGCAAAGCGTCGGTGTACGTAGAAACGAGATGCCGATGTGGACGTTGCGTATAGGCGATACGCGCGTCAGAGCTCTGGTGGATACAGGTGCGCAGATATCCGCTATCACCAGACAGACGTACGACAGGCTGGTGGAGGCGCGTACGCGAATGGACGTGATGCCGATACGGAGATTCGCGTTGACCGGTGCATTCTCGGATCGGGGACACGCGGTGGCGAACAAAATCAGAATATCGTTCGAGTATCGCGAAATGTCGTTCGAACACGTGTTCTATATCGTCGAGAGGCTGGCGTACGACGCGATACTGGGCGTCGATTTTATGCGACGATACGCGGTGACGGTGACGTGCGACATCGAGGGCGGTTATCGTTACGAGTGCGCGAGTGAGGAGTGCGCCGGTGGAAGCAACGGAGCGGGCACGATAGCGGCCATAACCGTGGACCAGGCGGAGATCGACGAGGAGACGCGCGCGAGTATCGCGGAATTTAAACAGCCGCGCAACAGAAAGGCGGTACAGGCTTTTCTCGGGCTGGTCAACTGGGATCGTCGATTCGTGCCGAATCTGGCGAGACTCACGCGATCGTTGGAGGCGTTACTGCGCAAGGGGTGCAGATTTCGCTGGACGCGGACGGAGGAGACGGCCTTCAGGGAGATCAAGGAGGCGTTTCGCGGTGCGAAGGAGCTATTCCTGACGAGACCGGGTTACAAGTTCGGCTTGTACGTGGACGCGTCGACAGCCGGACTGGGAGCGCGTCTATACCAGTACAACGACGAAGATCAGCGGGGAGAAGAAGAAGAAGAGGAGGAGAGACGGACGAAAACGGAGGAATACACGGTGGCGTACGCGAGCAGGAGTCTCAAGGGCGCCGAGCTGAATTACACGACCACGGAGCTGGAGTGTCTGGCGATCGTGTGGGCGTTGAGAAAGTGGCACACGATGCTACTCGGACGTCATATCCGGGTGCATACCGACCACAGGGCACTGAAATTTATCGAGACATGCGTGAACGATAATCCGCGTATAGCGCGTTGGTTTAGTTTTCTACAGGAGTTTGATTTGCAGATCGTACACGTAGCCGGGAAGGCGAACACACGGGCGGACGCGTTGTCGCGTAATGCGAGAGGCGACGATGCGGAGCAGCGGACGCAGAGAGGACGTGCCGCGGCACGCATAGCAGTGATCAGGGACCGCGAGGATGGCGCGGACACGAGCGCGTGGATACGGAGAATCCGCGAGGCGCAGGAGGCAGACCGGGAGTTGATGAGCGAGGTCGTGGAGAGACCGGACGCGGTGTACGAACGCGACGGACTGTACCGAGTAGCGCGAGTGGAGACTAGTGAGAGCGGTGGAGATGGTAATCGAGTAGACGGGGAGTACACCGATAGGATTCCCATACCGCGTGGTTTGACATGGTGGCTAATGAGACGGATACACCGTCTATTGATGCACTTTGGCAGCGACAAAATGCTGGCATTCGCTAATCGTTTATTCACGGGTTGTAGATTTGCGCGCGTGGCACGTGACGTGGCGGCGTCATGCGAGGTATGCATGTCCACGAAGTACTACACGAGAGCGACGGTAGGTGAGCAGTATTACGAGCTACCGGACGCACCAGGTAGGGCGGTGTCGATGGACCTGTTCGGACCGTTGCCAAGGACCGAGGCGGGACACCGTTACCTGCTGGTGATCATGGACCAGTTTTCCAAGTATACGAAGCTGTATCCGATGCATGATCAGATACTCGACACAATCACGAGCGTGCTGAGAGACGAATATTTTCCGGAGGTAGGTCTACCAGAGCGGGTATTGACCGATAACGCGGGGCAGTTTTGTACGGAGCGATGGAGAGAATTCGCGGCGGACAGTGAATTCGAGGTGGCGAAAACCTCACCGTACAATCCGCAGTCGAATCCGGTTGAGCGGGTGATGCGCGAGATAGGGCGCGTGATGCGAACATACGCGAGTCACAGGCACGACACGTGGGACGGAGTCGTGGCGCGTTTGGAGCGAGTGTTGAACGGGACTGTGCACTCGAGCACGGGATACGCACCCGACGAATTGCATATGAACGGCGAGATAGAGCTGTATCTCGAGCCGAGGTTATTACCGCGAGGAAGAAGAAGCGAACGCGGGAGTAACGCGAACGGAGATGAAGCGCGGCTAGGGAGCGAAAGACGCGAGGAGCGGATACGCATAGCCAAGGAGAAATTGAAGGAGCGCGCTAATGTGAGAAGACGACAGTTCGAGAAAACGACGACGGCCGAACCGTATCGACGGGGTGATTTGGTATGGTGTAAGATCCATCGGAGATCAGACGCGAGACGGCGAACAACCAGAAAAATTCACTTAGTCTACGACGGACCGTACAGGATACGCAATGTAGTGCGTAGAAACGCGTACGAGCTGGAACTGTTGAACGGTACATTTTTCGGTGTGTACAACTCGAGACAATTGAGACCGCACCGAGCATCGAGATACGAGAATGATGACAATGATAACGTACGCTATGGTAATGATGATGATGATGATAGTGCTAACGATAGTAACGCGAGTAGTGACCACGATAGGAATCACAAGGTTAATTATATCACGAGAAAGGAAGATAGAAATAATGCTAGTAGTGATAATAGATACCGCGCTAGAAATAGAAATGATCCGCGTAACGCGAGAGCGAGACATTATTATGATATAGCGAGAGACAGATATATGAATGGCAGAGATATGGTTGCTAGAAGAGGATACAGAAGTGACAATTATAACGGTAGATATAGCGAGGCGAATAAGAGAAATGTTAAGGATAATATTAGATACGAGAGAGAAAACGTGAAGAGTGGAGTCGAGGATTACGATGATGAGTTACCGCGAATAAACGCGCTAGTGATAATGCCGAGTTGGAAGAGGAGAAAGTTGCGAGAGGAGGAAGGCGAATGGAAAGTGCCGGGATGGAGAAAGAAACAGATCGAGGAAGCGAAGAAAATGTGTAGAGTGAAAACGCGAAAGTTGCGAAACGAGGAAACAGATAGATCGGAAGTAGCGGTGAAATTCAAATGTACGGGTATACGTTTCAGGGGCGACAAGTGGAACAAACTGATTCGCAGCAGAGAACTGAAACGGTTAAAAGCGGCGAATAGGAACCAGATACAAATAGCGAAAATACGCGAGGCGAATGAAGAACGCGAGGAAGAGAGAGGAGAGAGTAACGCTAGTGCCGGTAGAGCGGTTAATGACGCGGAATGCGCGAACGGTAGCGAAGCCGTGGTAGTAATTAAAGATGAGATAGACAGTCAAACGGTGAGGAGGAGAGTAGCACCGAATTGTATGGTGGTGATACCGCGAGAGACGCGGAAGCGATTATTCGAAAGAATAGCCATCGAGGCGAGGTACGCCGACAAAGAGATTACGATCGGTCGAACCGACGGAGAGATTATTCGAGGAATAATAGAAGAAGAAGATAGGGAACCGCGAAGTGCGAAGATAAGCAAAGCTGATACACGCGAGTGCGAGACACAGAGCGAAGCTAAAGACGAAGTAGAGGATAATCACGGTGAGAAGAGAAAACGTACGTTGTTAACGGTGAATATTACGCAACGCGATACCGAGGTAATAGATAGAGCCGAAAGTGGCGAAATAGATTCGTATAGGTCGACGACGCAGTTGAGCGAGTCGAGAACAGGGAATAATGATACGGAGACGGCAATAACAGACAGAGTGGCGCGCGAGGTGAAAAAACGTGTTTACACGACGTCGGTGAGCCGGGATTCGGGGAATCGTCGCGCACGAGCGGACAAAGGACGAGACGAGAGTGCGCGCATGAGCGTCGGGAGTACGGAAAGATCCTCAGTCGTGAATCTAACGAGCTGTGAGATGGATCGCGAGGACAGTGGTGACGACGATGAGGGTAGAGAACGCGAATTGGCGCGACGGCAAGCGCGAGTAACGGAGTGCCTGAACGAGCGTATACGGATCGCGGAACGTTTCAGGGACGCGTGCGACAGTGTACGCCGAGCGGAGGCCGTGCTCGAGGACATTCGACGAAAGGATGTGCCGGACGTCGAAGAGTCGGTGCTTCTGCGGCGGTCGACCGCGAGGATGAACGAAGCGGTGAGACGCGCGGAAGTGATTTTCGGTGAGACCCGTCAAGTGACAGACAGGGTGTGCCTTTACGACGACACGGGCAAGCTCAGAACGGAGATTGAGGTGCAATTTACCGTTAAGCAGCATTCGGGATCGCCACAAACCGCGCAAACGTACGGAATTACGTACGAGTACGACGACGGTAATGTGCGACGTACCGCGGTGAACGTTAGAACGGGCGCGAACATAGTCAGAGACACGGAGGCGCGTAAAATTGGCGCGGAACGCGCGATAATGCCGGCGAGAGTGACAGAGGACGACGAGGCGGACGAGTCGTTACAACCGTCCACGCCGTCGACGGTGAAGCGGGAGGAGGAGAACGCGACGGAGACGTCGTGCCCGTCGGAAGGCGAGCTAGCCGTTCCGCGGGCGATACCGCTTACCGAACGACCGAACGTGGCGGAGACCGATCCACAGAGCGACAAGGGTATTAGAGCGGCCGACGAAGGCAGTGAGACGGAAGCGTCGCGAGCGGAGGCGAGCGTGTCCGAGGACGAAGCGAGCCAACCGCCGATCCTGACGGCGGAGACCGCGACGGTGAGAGGCGACGCGAAGGCGGGATGTTTAGCGGAGCCGAGGCCGGGGCCGAGTCGAAGGACGGATGACCCGCAGCCGGGACCGAGTCGCGAGAGGGAGCCGAGCCCCGTGATCGGGGCAATCTCAGTTGTTAATCTGTCCGACGATGAGTCGGACGTTTCGTCTTTTAGCTCACCAGCGTTTTCAGAGTTGACAGCGTCGGAGCCGGGTAGAATGCAGCGGCTGAACGTTTACCTGGAGGACTGTATACGGGAGTACGATCCCGAGGCCGAGTTCGAACGGGCGTTCGAGGAACCAGCGAGATTGGAACGAACGAGGGACGAGCCGACGAAGCAACGGGACGGCAACGGAGGCGCCAAAAAGAGGGATCGCCGACGTAGGAAGAGAGGCGCGGAGGACCGCGACGCGAAGCGTAGATTGCGAGTTGCGAAACAGAAGCGTAACGCCAAGGGCAGATTTGTAAAGCGAGACGAGCGCGAGGCCGAGGTGCCAGAGCGAGGTGAGGACGTTTCGAGCGGTGAGCGTGTGCGCGAGTAGGGTGAGATGAAACGGCACTCGTGGCGTACCGGCGAACGAGTGCGTTTCAGCGGGGAGAATGCGACCGTCACTGGCGAGCCAGCCACGGGCCGCATCTCGCGACACGCGAATAGTCGGAGCTCAGACACGGTAACGAGCACAGGCGGACGATTTTACCCGCGCGTATCTAAAGATAATATAATATAGTGAATAATGTAAAAGATAGTCGAAGCTCAGACCTGATAACGAGCAGAGGCGGACGATTTTACCCGCGCGTATCTAAGAGGCGGATGATTTTACCCGCGCGTATCTAAAGATAATATAATATAGTGAATAATGTAAAAGATAGTCGCAGCTCAGACACGATAACGAGCAGAGGCGGATGATTTTACCCGCGCGAAATGATATTGTATTAGAAATCGGAATAAACCGCTGCTACGGAAACGATTGTATAAAATGCCGCAATGCAGGCCGGGAAATTAATTATGTGAATTGCATAAACGATTGTGTGACAGTGCCTTTGGAGGCCATTCGGGAAAATAAATATGTAATAGCGAGACGCGGTAATGATTATTAAATGAACGAAACGAGTGTTGGAATAAGCAGAGAGGAGCGAAGAGCGTTACGAGTAAACACCCGTGACTAGAGTGCGGAGAGAATCGCAACGCGGCACGGAGTCGGACGCGATCGCGGAGGCGTTTATATTAGAGTTATATATAGATATATATATATATATTGTTTTATATTGGTTTCTAGACAGTTAATGATTGTAGTTTATTTGTAGTTAACGAGCATATCGTATGTGACCGTCGTTGAATAAACATGTTCTGTTGTGCAAAAAGTTAAAGCATAAGTCGAGTGTACAAGTTATTTTCTTGATCCTAAACCCGGGGATAGTGATAGCGGCGAGAGGCCATGCTGACGGGACAACGATAAACGGAGATATCCAGTGCGAACGAGCAGAATTCAAGAGAACCTTCGCCTTAGGTGGTGAAAAGGCGTGGCGACCGTTGACAAATCCGTCGGACAGGACGACGAGAAACTATCCGGACCAGCTGTCCGGTCACATCAGAGCTACGAACTACGAGCTTCATTCTCATCGTGAGTTGCCACCGTCATTCAGAGGCACGCCGAGGACAGCACATTCAAGGCCGCTTCCACGAGGAGGTCGCCACCGGAAGTCGTCAACAAAGGCGCGGCTGCGCAGTACCGGTAAGGAAAACTGTTCGCGGTAGTGCCGACGAAGTTCCTTGTTACGTCTGTTTCAAGCAGGTTAGCTCGCGATGACGTCTGCGCAAGATATCAATGTGCTCAAAAAACA
>NW_017280450.1:49075-90187 GCF_001594065.2 Cyphomyrmex costatus | reverse complement strand
GGCAACCTTGGCAACACAAGGGACATCGCATTGCGACGCTTACAAGGAACAAAGCGTCGGTTCATTCGAGATCCCAACTTAAGGGATCAATATGTCCACTTCATGAACGAATATTTAAAGCTAGGACACATGAAGGAAGTCAGCGTGTCTCCACTTGAGGATACAGCATCTTTCTACTTGCCTCATCATGGCGTCTTCAAGGGGGCTAAACAGTCATCCAAGATTCGTGTCGTTTTCGACGCTTCAAGTAAGAGTGACACAGGATTATCATTAAACGACGTCTTGAGAGTCGGCCCAGTGGTGCAGCAAGATTTGATGTCCATCGTGATGCGATTCCGCACCTTCGTTCACGCTTTGATCGCAGACATCATAAAAATGTACCGACAGGTGCTTATACACCCTTCGCAAACATCTCTTCAAAGAATTTTGTGGCGCAGCGACTCCAAGACGGACATCAAGACATACGAACTGATGACAGTGACCTATGGCACGTCATCGGTTTCTTTTCTCCACAACCAGGTGCATTAAACATCTAGCCGATCATCATTCATCCACGTTTCCCGTTTTTGGATCAGCGTGTATAAGACGCGACTTCTATGTCGACGATCTACTAACCGGTGCAGACACCATCCAAGAAGCGGAGTCTCTTCGAGATGAAGCGATCGAACTACTGAGACTAGGCGCATTTGTGCTTGGAAAATGGGTTTCCAACACCCCAGAATTGCTGGACGCAACACCCAATAGAAATGACAAACCCGTTGTCATCGACGACGACGAAAGCGCTCACATCTTGGGGATCAAATGGAACGCCAACACAGACACGCTACATTTTTCATACGACCCGGTCATGTCACATGACGCAATTTCAAAACGGAAAATTCTATCGGACGTTTCCAAATTATACGATCCGTTAGGCTTACTTGGTCCGATCATCGTCATCACCAAGTTAATACTGCAAGATCTCTGGCGAGCAGGCATCGATTGGGACGAGTCAGTTTCTCAGAACTTACACGTACGATGGATCACCTTCAAGTCGCAGTTGACGGAGCTCAACCGACTAGCGATTCCCAGACGTGTCAAACAGCATTGAACGTCAACATATACAAATGCATGGCTTCTGTGATGCCAGTCAAAATGCATATGGAGCCTGCGTGTACATACGGACTGAGCTCGATGCGAACAAGTATCGTTTAGAACTTCTTTGCTCCAAATCAAGAATTGCGCCGTTGAAGGCTGTATCATTGCCAAGGCTGGAACTATCTGCAGCGCTTCTACTGGCACGGCTGATGGACAAGGTTCGATTGTCAATAGATACGTCTGACATCAAGGTGTATCTATGGTCGGATTCAACAATTACATTGAGTTGGATATCCTCAGAATCACGCATGTTTTCAGTTTTCGTCGCAAACCGCATAGGAGAAATACAACGGTTGACTCAAGCGACGGATTGGCGACACGTACCGTCCGGTCAAAATCCAGCCGACTTACTTTCACGAGGTTCAAATCCAAGCGATTTAATTCATGCAACCACTTGGTGGAAGGGTCCCGACTTTTTGCAACACAATGAGAATTTCTGGCCCGCCAATCAATTTCTACGTCAGGAGGACACCTCCGAACTTCGAAAAATATACGTTAACATTGCAGTCGTTGACACCAGTGTCATAGAAGACATACTCAACAATCATTCAAACCTTGACAGAGCCTGTCGCGTTGTGGCATATTGCTTGAGGTTCTTACGAAGACCTGCAGGCATTACAACACATTTCGTCTCTCACGAAGAAACCACGGCAGCATTGGAACTAATGTGTAGGACCGTGCAACAGCATTCCTTTCCCGAGGAGTACAAGGCCTTGAGCAGCAACAAGAGCCTCAATACATCCAGCGGGATTTTGACACTCAATCCATTTCTCGACGATGGATTAATTAAAGTTGGAGGTCGATTAAAACATTCAAATCTAACACAGGACGCGCGTCACCCGATGCTGCCACCGAAAAATCACGAACTATCAAGACGAATCATCACGCAAGCGCATGTACGTAGCTTACATGTCGACACCCAGGCTACGATGGCCGCCATCCGACAGCAATTTTGACCTTTATCATTGCGATCTCTAACACGAAAAATCATTTTAAAGTGTGTTAAATGTTTTAAGATTAAGTCTGTTCATTCAGAAACCATTACGAGCCCCTTACCCCCTAGTCGCATCACTGTTTCCCGACCATTCTCGTATTGCGGCGTGGACTACGCCGGTTCGTTAACTCTGCGAGAGGGGAAACGCAGAAACGCGCATACTCACAAAGCATACATCGCCATGTTCGTATGCTTCGCTACTAAAGCGGTACACATAGAACTAGTTAGTGATTTAACCACCGACATGTTCTTAGCAGCCTTCAAAAGATTTATATCGCGCAGAGGGAAGCCTTCCCACATGTGGTCAGACAATGGCACTACTTTCGTAGGTTCCCGTCATCGTTTGCGCGAATTCTCTAATTTTCTTGAAAAAGAGTGCATACAAAATAAAATCCAGTTATTTTTGCGCGAACAGCGAATAACATGGAACTTCATACCACCCAACGCCCACATTGTGGAGGACTCTGGGAAGCCGCGATAAAGTCTGCAAAATTCCACTTATATCGTGTAATCGGCAATGCTCATCTAACTTTCGAAGAGATGCAAACTATTTTATGCGATGTAGAAGCGATATTAAATTCACGGCCCATCGCTTCATTGAGCGAAGACCCCAATGACCTCGCTTATTTGAGCACCGGACATTTTCTAATCGGCACTACCGTAGACAGTTTTCCTTGCCACGATTTGAGCGACATAAGCGAAAATAGGCTCATTCGTTGGCAACGCGTAGAACAATTGAGGCAACATTTCTGGCGACGGTGGAGTTCAGAATACCTCCACACCTTACAAGCGCGTTCCAAATGGAAGACTAGCAAGGGGGATCAATTAAAGATCGGTCAAGTCGTACTAATAAAACAGCAAGGGTTACACCCTCTTCACTGGCTGTTAGGGCGCGTACAAGGCGTCCATCCGGACACAGACGGCGTTGTAAGAACCGCTGACATAAAAACAGCAAAGGGTGTTCTTACAAGACCGTTAACTAGGATAGCGATATTACCTATAGATGACTCCACTGATAAATACTAGACATCAAATATGTTCTGTTTTCGCGCACAACTTTATCATGTTATTATACTTAACTTAGGTTAAGCACATCAAAATTGTTTGCGTTTGCACATATCAGGCATGCAGCGTCGCACATTTTGTCAACTCTCAACGTTAATTCGTTTCTAACTTTATAAGGCTCTGAGAGCTTGCGTTGCGGTGACGATCCAGTTGCCGTTTCCTTTTTCTTGTTTCATCTTTCGTTTACATTTTGAAAGCGGAGCCTTTCAAGGGCGGCAGCGTTGTATAATAATTAGTCAAACTTTAATTATTTACTTCACGTTCTCATAGTTTAAGGGGTTAGTACACTCCAGAATTTTTAAAAAATCGATAGTTTTGTTATTGGCTTAAAAAATCCTTTGAACCCTCTAGAATAAAAGGCAAAAGGTCTCATACCCGCTAGAATTTTTTTTCATTGAATTTTCGAGCTATGACTGGAGCGCTCCGAATTGCTCCGAAACGCCTACCTGCAATAAATCGTTACCAACCCGGTAGGTTCAGCACAATGACTTACCATTCGATTTTGAACTTGTGTAATACACCGACAGAAGATTCCTTTTATGAGGCAGGAATGGCAGATTAAGGGTAAGATGCTTAAATAAATTTTATCACTGAAGAAACTAGTACCAAAACTTTAAACGCGTTTTTCTCGAAACTATGTTTTTCAAGACGGTGTACACGATTTCTCAGGATCTATTTAACGAATCGACTTGGAATTTGGTACACATATACTAAAGACTAGTGTCTTTCGGCTAACGGACGGTTTTTTCAATATTTTGTTTTGTTTAAAAGTTATTAATAATAATAACATATTTTTTTTTTTACAAAAAATGAAACTAAAAATTCAGGAATTTTTTTCTCGGCGCTAAAAATTAAAAAAAAAAGGCTCCGTTAGCCGATAGCCAATATATCATAGATAATCACAAATTTTTTATTTTTGTCCCAGACTACTGGTTTTTGCCAAACCATGTACACCACCAGGCCACCTCGAAAAATCATGGTTACGCGCGAAGCAGCGTAACTCAGCGAATTCTGCATTTTTTGACTCAAAAAAAATTTGACGTGTTCTTCGATATATGTAGAAAACAATAAAAAAAAATTAGCCGTTTAGCTTACATACTTTTTTATAAATTAATTCCCAAAAATTAACAAAAAAAAGCCGTCTCTGGAGTGTACTAACCCCTTAATTCAGAAGATGTGTTATTCGATTAAGGTTAAGTGGATTAAATCGATTGGAAGATGATACAATTGTAACGGATAACGCCATAGATGGTCATGATTATATTATACATTAGATTTAATACATTTATCTGAATTTTTAAACCAAGTAACAGTATATCGCAGGATACGTTGTCATGCAATTACAAAAAAGTATTTTATGCAATCATTGTATAGAAGCATTGAAATCAAATAAAATCATATATAGCAACAGTTTAATTACTTATAAAAATAGAGGTAGATTAACATATTTATCTAATGACGTAATAACAATTTGTCGTACATGTAAGAAAATCATTAGAAATACGTTATTGAAAGTAGCGGGAAATACATGAATAAACAATTTACCGTTAATTACTTAACAATTAAAGTTTTAAACAGTTTTATTGGAAGCAAATTATTTATAAATTTAGAAAGTCATATATCTGAACAAAGTGCGTTGGATAATCATATTGTTCATTTAATACGTTCAATATGTAATAAATATATTAAAATACATTTTATTACGCAGCAAGCTGTAAATACGTCATTAAGGGATTAGGGCAATCTTGAAAAAAATTTTTATCGAATATTTGTTTATTGGCTTAATCGACGTAAAAATGTGTCAAGAACAATATACAATAGGTGGTTTTAGTCGGAAAATTTTTTAAATCGGGTTTTCGCGCTCCGAAGATTTACATAATGTCAAATATGTGCACTATGTGGGAGATGGTGACAGTAAGACACATAAAGAAGCCGAAGAAGATCATTTGGATTTGGAAGAATTGGAAGGGATGCTATATGGTCCTGGGATAGCAGAATAATGGTAAAAAAAATTGATGTACTTATAATAGCTAAATTTCATAGAGTAAACACGTTCCAAAACTTAAAACGCGTTTTTTTCTCGAAACCATGTTTTTCAAGTTGGTGGGCAGCATAACTCGAACAATTTTTGTCCGATTGATTTGAAATTTTAACAGTGGTTTCTTAACTACATTATCTAAAGCAATACACATGATTTTTACGATTGGTTAACAATTACATTTTTTATAAACAAAATAAGATCGATTTTTTAACGAAATACGCGATACTAATGTTAATTTTGCTGCCATTCCGCGAAAAATCAATTTTTTGTCCTAATCTTGTGTATTGCCATAGAAAAACTCATAAAGATACTGAAAAAATTTTTTCCTTTGCCCTAGGATGTGACTACGGACCTCTATCCTGCCCACCATGTGCCCACTTCAAAAACGAACACCCATATTGAGACTGCTGGAACGCCGCCATTTTTAAGTTTTTTCGGCCGAAAAAAATTTTTTTCTGTACTTTTTTATACACATAATAAACCCTTAAAATGATATTTTGATCCACTTAATATTATCTGAGAAAAAAATTCAACAAATAACCCTTCATTTTTAGTGCCGAAGAGTGCCTTAACCCCTTAAGTATGCGTATATTTTTTTTCAAATGCATATCAATGTTTCCCAAATGTATTTCACTGAAAAACGCTTTTTCACATATTATTATTGATTAGCAATACAGCAATCAAAGCAGCAATACAGCTTGACCGTTACAACCGATTACATTATCATATTTACTTGTTTTTCAAATCAACTGTTCAACACAAATCGTAATTTTATATCAATTAATTGTGCATGTGGCGTCGAGTGGCTCACCGCTCAATGCAATTGACTCGCGATCTGTAGACCCGAGTTCAATCCCACGTGCGCCCAAACGCGATTTTTCGCGTTTAATGAGCCAAAAAATGACTGGCTCCACCTGGTGATCAAAAGATCTATGATCATCAGCGCCGTTCGGATTCGGCGTTAAATTGTAGGTCCTATATCAGTATACATCAGTATACATCAGTAGATATTTGTCTCTAATATCTGACTGAGGTAGGATTCTGTGGATCAATCACCCACAAATCCGAAAAACAATCTGATTCGAGAAACGAATATAGGCCTCGGACAAAAGAGGAAGAGGTCTATAGACGTCGTATGCTCCACATAAGGAGATAAAAGGAGTCATTATTATAATTAATTGTGCATTCTCATAATATATTAAGTATATAACTTACGGTTTCAGTAGGGCACACATATACCGTACCCTTAAAATATTTTACAGATTACTCATGATAAATTTACTGACTGACTGAAAGACAAGTAGTAACTTACTGACGAACTGACTGACCGAGTGTACACCAATGGTATAAGAGAATTCTTTTAAAATTAATATTGATCTTTTGTGATTTATTTTTAAAATGTAAAAAACTGTTATATACATATTGTAGGGGTTTTCGGGATCTTGATCGTAAATAACACACAGGCGATGCTGAACACATAAACTTTATTCGCAGTTACATAAAATGTCAGGATCTCTCTTCGCGTCGGATAGTTGGCACACGTCGTACAACGCTCCGTACAAGACTCTTTTTGTGCGCGCCGGAAACGATGGGCTTGTGTAGAGTACCTATAATGAGAGTATGGCCATAAGCGTACCTTCTCGTGATTGGTGTCGCCATATGTTGGACCAAATCGGTGTGCTAGTGAGTCTGTGAATCGGTGTATCAGGCTGCTTACGTAGTATACGTAGCCAAAAGGTTAGTGTCATCAAGAACGCATTGCGTGAATTGCATCCGTAAGATTTTTGAATTGCTGTATTTTTACTTTAAAAATATGATAAAAACACTTTTGCAATGCTTGCTAATATGCCATACCCAATATGACAACTGAGGGTTAAATTGTACAATTGTTGGCGAAACGCCAACATTACGTGATATTCTTCGCAATATATTAGATTGATTTAAAGATTTTTAATGAAAATTGGCTCATTGCCCTTATTTCATTATATTATTAGTTGAATACTTATTGAGCCTTATCATAAATATTTAAATGACGCGGGCGAAATCAATGCGTTTAAATTTCAAGTAAATTAAGGGGATATTTATTTCAGTTTATTAGAGTTGCGTTTCAAGATTGAGGATATGCGATGTACATTGGAGGTTTCCAGAGGTTTTCCAAACGTTTCGACTCCGATCGGGTCATTTTCAATGTATATTAGTATTTTCAGATAGAATTGCGTTTAAAGACCGACGATTGTTCGGCGCGCAAATTGGGCGGTGGGGGGGGTGGGAAGGGAACACACATATATATATATATTACTGTGAATAATATATTGCGAAGAATATTACTACGTCGACCCGCCATCAGAGGTCTATAGATATTCGTTAAGATTCTCGCAAGTGCTTTGATACGCGTATATCTGTATATATAGAATCTCGATTTAATAACTAAAACAGGCGTCTAAGGTAGGCTTCCATTACAATACCTTATTTGTACAATTGTGTTTATAAATTATTTTGTTATTAAAATGTAGACGTTTTACTTTTTACCTTTAACTTTACATTGTAAAAATATATTGTATTTTTTGGATATTAATGGATTAGCGTGGTATACGTTTTATCATAACTCGAGTTTCAGACAACAACCATGGCGCGATGCATTTCTTGTGGTGCAAGATCATTAAATGGAGTGAAGATGTGCTGCTTTCCGAAAGACAAAGAGAGAAGAAATCAGTGGACCAAATGCCTAAATAAGCCGAATTGGACTCCAACAGATCATTCTGTTTTATGTGAGGTATATAGTTACTGTATTTTAATGTCATTTTTATTATACATTTAAGAAATAAACTATTGTATCGAGAGAATATAATTATTATTGAAAGTAAAATAATACAGTAACAAATATTCAATTTTAGAAACACTTCGCTCCTGTCATGTGGGAGAAGACACGTGTTGATGGAAAGAAAAAACTAAGAAGTACTGCTATTCCAACGCTGTTTGAGGTACCAGATGCACAGACTGTTGCAAGTTCTGAAGTTCATACAGTACAAATTGTAACAAGCTCAAGCGAAAGGAAAGAACCGGGCGTGTTTCTTGAAAACGAAGAAGAATCTGTTGGTGAGTATGTAGCAGCTGTCATTTTAAATGTGAATTCATTTTTTACCACCTTAATTGGATTTCAAAAATATAATATTAGAGCATATTGTCGCAATTATTGACGCTGAGGAACATATCAATACATTGAAATCATCCTCGAATATAATAAACGACGCCATGAACAGTATCGTACATCAATCTATTGAAATCGAAGAGTAGCAAAATGTTTTATATGTACAATCATCATATGGAAATGCTTCAATTAAAAAGATGAAACTTCAAGAAATGACGAAAAAATACGAAAATGTTTGCAATGATTACCAACAGATGAAAAGAAAACAGGAAAATTTGGAAAAATTGTATCTGCAAGGTGAAAATGTCAGGAAAAGGATGAAACTAGATCACAAGAAGGCAATGAGAAAATTGAAAACCAGAATTGAAATCCTTGAAACGGAATCACTAAGTTCGAAGGTAACTGCCGTTACTTCTAAACTTTTTAATACGGATCAAATAAAGTTTGTAATGTGTGGAAAGAGTCGAGTGCGTGAATGGTCGGCTAAAACTTTAACTGATGCTTGTGCTCTAAAATTTGCATGTGGGAATTCAGGCTATGCTTATTTACTTAGGAAAGGATGGCCTTTACCATCCTGTAGAACTATAAGAAGATCACTAGAAGGGTGGAAATTTGAAAGTGGAATTTCAGACGAGGTTTTTCAGTTTTTAAAAATTAAGGCAGATCAATTTGAATGCAATTCGCACAGAGATTGCGTTATAGTTCTCGATGAAATGAGCATAGCTTTGGACCAAAAGTACGATTTATCCACGGGCGAAAACATCGGAAATATCACGTTGCCAAATCATTCGGGTCTTGCTACACATGCGTTAGTTTTTATGCTTGCCGGTATTGCTCATCGCTGGAAGCAAGTTGTTGGATATTATTATACGGGAAATATCGTGGATGGCTCTACCTTCGCGCCGATTATTCTAAAAATTATCGAAAGAGCCGAAAAAATCGGTCTACGTGTGCATAGTGTAATCTCGGACATGGGTTCGGCAAATCGGGCGATGTGGAAAGTGTTCGGCATTAACGCTAGTCGGTATTCGAAAATAAATAACTCTTCCGAACATCCGTGCGGTTGTAAGAGACGATTGTTCTTCTTCCACGATCCTCCTCATGCTCTGAAAAATTTCAAACAAGGCCTCTTTAACAATAACTTTATCACGATTTCAAAATCATTTATTGAGAAATACAATTTGGAATCGGATAAAGTTAGTGTACAGCATTTTTTAGAATTAATATCACAGCAAGAGACCCTTTTTTTTCAAACCAGCACCAAAGCTGAAACGTGAATTAGTAGAAAAGGATAAACACTTCTTGAAAATGCGAGTTGGTAACGCTAAAAATGTACTCAGTCATGAGATTAGCTGCGCGCTTAATGTATTAGCGGATATAAACAATGCACCACAGTTAAAAACAACCTCTTGGTTTGTTGGAGTCGTCGCACGATGGTTTAAATTGATGTCAAATCGAGATAGTATGTTGGCTTTGAATTATGCGAAAATGGATAAGTACCACGATGCGGTCGAGTTTTTGCGAGAGGTAGTCCAGTTGTTTTTAGAAATGCGAGTTGGGGAGAAAGGGGATTGGAAACCATTCCAAACGGGCATTATTATTTCGACTGTATCGGCTATCGAGTTAACATCATACTTACTTGAAGAACGGAACTTTAAATTCGTCATGTTAGGTCGGTTCACCCAGGATTGTTTAGAAAATTTATTCGGGGTTGTGCGTAGCAAAAACTTTACGGTTAACGCGTTGCAATTTAAATATCATTTGAAATCGATCACTGTTTCGCAGTACATGCAGCCGATACCTACGGAAAATTACGATGAAGATGATCGTGAATTTTTATCTGATTTTTTGTCTGTGATACGTAATCGAAATGCCGAAAAACGCTCTGAATCATCCCTAATATCAACGGTGAATGACGGACCTGTAATGGAGACTTCAATACTTTTCGTTGAACTCGAACAACAAAGTCTTTATTACTTTGCAGGATATATTTTGCAATCTATTTTCGAAAATCAATCAGTTTGTAATGTATGCATTGGGTCTACCGGATCGATGACTGAAAACTCCCTTGCATTTAGTAAATTAACAACTCTTAAAGGTTTCAAGAAAGATGAATTATTTTTTGTAAATATCGTGACTTTTGATTTCTTTTGTGCAATGGAGAAACGAATTCGAGCGTATTACGAAACACTTCGATTGCAGAAAAATGTTAATCTTAGAACGTTCTTTTGTAATAAATGTATCGAAATTCCATTTAATGTACCCACGTGCCATGATTTAAAATAAAAAATCGTTTCACGTTTTGTAGTCGCCCGCTTGAAGCTATCGTCGACCTCGCGTTTCGATAAAACTGCAACATACGGTAGCAAAAGTATGGCGATGCATTGTAATGTAAAATAATTTCGTTTTTGTTTGTATGCTTGCGTTTTGCTGTGTTTCATTCAACAAATTTTGTTATTTTAAACCCTCATTTGTGACTGCGATTAATGACTGCGTTTATGGATAACGAATTTCTTGCACGCTTGTTAATGTATATAATATAAACTACATTTACACGCACTAGTAAATAGATGTAAAAGAGCATACAATCGGATGCAAAAATTCTCTAAAACGTTTTTGCTAAAACGGTTTTTACCAGTGCGTGTAATGAGACTCATAGTAACGTAAGTCATCGTACTATTTTTTCAATGCTTTTTCCCGTTTGCATTTATTAATGATGACTTTTTTACAAAACATGTGCATGTTTGATAATCTCCGTACTAATTACTCTATTAACTAGCATAAGTAAAAATTTGCATTTTATACACTTATTTTTCCTGCATTGCGAAATACTGTAATCAGCACTTTTTCTTTGCATCCCCAATTGCCTTACATTTTGTTACTTTTTTAATTTTAACAAAATATTTAATTTTATTAATGTTATTACTGTTTATGTGTATAACACTGCACTTGTGTCTTTGTTTATGTTAAAAATAAATATATGTTAATAATAAATTACACAAAATCTGCTTGTATTCATTACGGCCATGCATTAAGAACCCATTGTTTTTTTTAGATCTTCACACTGAAGATGAAATAAAATTGTTTATTCCTTTTTTCACCACCAGAAGGGTACTGCTGTGTCGTACAACCAACACGACTTATTATGATGTCACCACATGATTATTAATATGTATATACGCATATATATTAAATATATCTATACATATATGTATATACATATTTCATTTATTATCTCCTTTCATCACTATATTATCAACACGTTTAGCACATTATCAATCGCTTGATTTTTTAAAAGATATACTTTCATTACTTCTGTTTCCTGTCAGCTAAAATTTTTCTGTTATTGTATTAATGCTCCCTCGCGCGTTCTCTCTCGAGAACTAGAACAGACACGCGGCTGCCACTACAGGCAGTATTACTAGGGAAACGGAGGCTCGCCCGCGGCGTTCGAATAAGTAAATATCAAGCTACCCTTCAATATATATACATATATATATATATGTATATTATATATATATACATATATATATGCATAATTGATTATTATAATCATTGCAAGTAACAGTTTGTAAATCTATTATTCTAGAAACAGTTCAGAATTAATAAGAAGTTAATCATGGAGTTACCTGATTTCTCGTTACACTCATACTCTGCAGGACACTTGAATATTGGCTGAAAAATAATCGCAATTAATTTGAGGAAGGACACTACTACCTCAGACGCCTAATGCGCCAAAATGAGCTCGCTTGAGGCGATTGGTATGTACTACCCGTGTGCAATTTTCTCTCATTTTTAACTTTACGTTACCTTTATCAAGTACCTCGATAATTAAAAATGGCCCTACGTATTCTCCGTCAAACTTACGCGTTTTTCTCTCATTTAACATTAAGAATTCATCACCTATATTAAAAGTTGCCATATTTACCTTTTTATCATAATAAAATTTCGACCTTTGTTTCGCTTTTTCTAGGTTGGCCTTAGCTATAGTTTGGATATCGGAGATATCGGAAAACTAGTTTAACAAGTATTGGTGATACGTATCTGGATGACTTTCCTGTGACGTTCCAGAAGGTATTCGAGCCGGTGTACCGAAAACAAGTTCGTACGGGCTAAATCCAGTGCCTTCGTGGATCGAAGTGTTGTAAGAAAAATTTGCTCTGTCAATTAATTCATCCCATTCTTCTTTACGATTTATTAAATATTTTATATACTTGGCTAGAACATGATGCAATCTCTCTAGTGATCCATTGCTTTGTGGGTGAAAGGCCGTTGTGCGAAGCTGTTGAATATGAAACTTCTTCGTGATGCTTCTCATCAAATGATTTAAAAAGTTGGTACCTTGATCGGTGAGTATGCTTCGAGGGCATCCGAACTTGCAAATAAAATTGTTAATAAATGCTATTGCTGTGCTTTCAGCAGTTGCATCTGCGAGTGGCACATAAACAGAGTATTAAGTCAGAAGGTCTTGCATGGTGAGCACATATCCATTTCCACGTCCTGTTCTGGGTAAAGGTCCGACTATATCGAGAGCGACCTTGTCGAAGGCGCGTCCCAGAGTATCTGTAAGTATCGTAGGTTGCCTTATTTTTCTCCTTACCAATTTTTGCAGCTGGCAGTTACATCTTTTTATATAATCTTGAATCTGTGATTTCATATTGTTGCAGAAGAACTGTTGTTTTATACGTAAATATGTCTTCGTGACTCCTTTGTGTCCCCCGACTGTTGACGCATGATTCTCTGCGATGATTTTTGTTCTGTTTTCTACTGGTGGTGTGATGATGGCTCCTTGACAAACCGATATAGATACCGGGCGATCGGAGAATGTCTTGCGAAAATAATGCAATATATTTTGCCAGGTAATTGAATCTACTTTCTCTATCTTCGTGATACTGAATATATGTAGATTTAATTCGGTTGCAACGTCTAACAAAGATATGCAGCATTCTGATAAGATATTTTTATCGAGTTTAGTACTTGGCCTTTCTTTTACAGTTAAAGCTATTATATGACGGCCGGGAAAGATGACGATATTACACATGCTCTTCCTAACATTAAGTTATCTACTGAAGGCAAATTTTCCATCTTTAGCGAGTTTTCGTGTTCCGTTGTCACAAGGTATTTGATTATAGTGGTTAGCAAAATGATTAAATTATCGTTGCGATTGGAAAAGCAAATATCCGTTTCCTTAATAATACAGGATGAGTCTTGACTATCTACAAAAATTTCGGGTTCGCTATCAAATGAAGATTCTGAATCAGATATTTGTTCGTTACCGTTTTGGTTGTCCGGCGAGATGAAGTCTTCTTCAGGAGCTCGTGGTTGATGAAACATTAAGAAGTCCTCGTCGGGCAAACGCAATTTAGCAGCTATAGTTGAACCTTGTGCTTCCTCGGCATCAAAAGAGTCATCTGAGTCCTGAGAGACGTCGTGTGGAGTTTCGATAAGTACTAATCTTCGAGATCGCAAATTATATGTTGAAGTGCATGGAGCTGGTGTCTCTTCAGCTCGTATATCGTGCGCTTGAATGAAATTTTTACTTTTATCGTTTCTTGCTGTAGTATGAGAGGCTTTAGAATTGCTATTAATTTATAAATTTGGATTGTTATTAACAAGATTTTCTATTTTAGACGTTTCTAAAATAATAGAGGGAAAGGATGGAAAAGGAACTGATTCCTCAGCCCGCGTATTTTTAGAAGTCATTGACCTTGTCATAGGTCGACTTTTATTAAGCAATGAATTAGCTTTCTGTCGGGGTGTCTCATCATTAGAATTTGAGTCTGGATTGAAAGGTGGAGCAGTAATAAGGCGACGACTCCTAGTAATAGGTAACAATGACAAGTGAGTTATAGTTTCTGGATTAGAAGGAGGATTTCTGGACAGAGCGTCTGCATTGTTATTAGAATTACCAGATTTATACACTATTTTATAATTGTACTCTTCTAATTTAAGGCGCCATCTCATAAGTCGTGATGTAGGATCCTTAACTCGATGCAGCCAAGTCAATGGTTGATGATCAGTCACTAATACAAATGTTCTGCCATACAGGTAAGGTCTGAAATAGTTTACGCAGTATACAATTGCCAGCAATTCCTTCTCAATAGTAGAATAATTCCTTTCAGCCGAATTTAAGACTCTTGATGCATATCGTATAGGAAGATCTTGGCCGATCACACCTTGGCTGAGCACTCCTCCACTAGCAAAGTCTGAGGCATCTGTCGTAAGTACAAAATCTTGCTCGAAGTGGATACTGTAGAATCGGTTCCTCACAAAGTAATACATCGAAGGCTCCCTGTGTTTCATGTATCTACTTAAACGTTGCTTCCTTTTTCAGAAGGTTTGACAGAGGGCTGGCGAGTTTAGAGAACCCTGGAATAAAACGTCTGTAATAACCTGCAAGGCCGAGAAATTGACGCACATTTTTTTGGTTACGTGGCCTTGGAAAATTTTTGACCGCCAGTTTTTGTGGGTCAGGCCTAACACCATCTTCTTTAATGATGTGCCCAAGGTAAGTAATTTCATGACGGAGAAACTCACATTTATCTGACTGGAGTGTCAGATTGGCAACTATCAGTCTATTCATCAATTTATTAATCTTGATCTCGTGTTCTCGTAGTGAGCTAGCATACAACACTATGTCATCCATATATACAAGTAGTTCAACGTTTTGAAGACCAGTTAATACGTCCATTAGCCTCTGGAAAGTGGCAGGCGCGTTTTTCAATCCAAATGGCATTCGAGAAAATTGAAAGTGTCCGAATGGAGTTCAAAAGGCCGTCTTGTGAGCATCCATAGGATCCATTGGAATCTGGTGAAATCCGCTTGCAAGGTCAAGCATCGAGAAGTATTTAGCACCTCCGAGCTGGTCGAGTATGTCGCTGATATTCGGTAGCGGGTAAGCGTCTCCTATCGTTTTCTCATTTAGCTTCCTATAATCTATAATCATTCGCCATCGCTTGTTGCCTAATGAATCCGGTTTTTTAGGAACAATCCACACCGCTGAGCAGTGTTTTCCGTTATCTAGATAAAATTGTCTAGATAATCATCTAGATGAAGAAATAGCTTTATCTTATTTTTATCTAAATTATTAAGAATATATACTATCTTTTTATTTTTGACAAGGATCAAAGATAAAAAAACACATATGAAGTCCAAGTTCAAAATGTATACACGGAATCTATAATTTTTAGTATTATAAAGAAGATTGTATAACGATAGTTTAATTTTAATGTAGATATACTGTTGTATCATTGAAAATGACCCGATCGGTGTCGAAACGTCTGAATTTGTATTATTGTATTAATATATGAATTAAAATAATTTGTTAGATTAAATTGGCTCTACGCCCTAGTTACATTTTTATATTGTTTTATACTATCTTTATCTTATCTTAGATTTTAAAAAATGTTATCTTTTTCAATTTATCTAAGATTGTAGAAGAGTATTGTAAGAAATTTTTATGTAAACAATCAACCTCCAGTAGTAGTAGTGATGCAAATTTTTTTTGCAATATAGACCAAAAATTTGGTAGTTTGACACCAGTCATTCAAAGCGACATTGAAGTATTTTCATATTTAGAAAACAAATCAAAGGAATTAGATATATATATATATATTCTGAATTTATAACTACACATTAAACAAATTTTTTTAAAATATAATACATCATTGCCATTATCAGCGCCAGTAGAACATCTTTTTAGTTGCGGATAACAAATATTAATTCCATGTAGAAACCGTTTATCAGATATGTTCGAAAAATTGTTATTCTTAAAAAAAATATAGATTTATAAAAATATGAATATATTTTTTGTATCTTAAATCGTTTTACTACCTAATAGTCACTTAAAAACAAAATCATCTTAAAAATTATCTAGATAAAAGTTTTTTAATTTCATCTTTTATCTAGATTAATGTAAAATTAATCATCTTCATCTTATCTAAAATAAATTTTTGTATTATTTATCTTATCTATATCTAGATAATTTTTAATTATCTAAGCGCAACACTGCCGGTGAGTAAAAAGGTGATACAGAGAGTAATTATTTCCTTGGAAACTAATTCTTTAACCTGCCGCGTAATTTCATCTCTGTGTACCGGAGGAAATCTTTACTGCTTAGTCTGTATAGGTGAGTCATCCGTAGTGACTATCTTATGAGAGAACACATGCGTTTTATCGAGATACTCATCAGGCATGTAAAATCTATTACTATGTAAATTCACTAGTGCAATTACATGTTCTTTTTCAGGAACATTTAAGTGTTCTAAACGTAATAATTGTACAATATTTGATACTCTATCGAAATTATTATTATTATTATTATTAGAGTTAACATGAGTTACTTTTGTTATATTCTTACTATTAACATTATTAAAAGAAGATGGAATTATTTCCGTTTGTCTGAATTATTATTCTTACAAAAATTTTGAATTATCTCCGTTACATTCTCTGAATTATTACAAAAATTCCGAATACTTCTCGTATAATTTGCTGAATTATTGTGTATGCTATAATTTTGAGACATTTTTACTATATTCTCGCTATTATCGCTTTTATATTCCGCTGAAAATTTATGTATTGTTTTTAACCCGCTGACGCTCTTGCATATTTTACTTACTTGTACAATATTTGTTCCTTCTTTTGTAGATACAGAGTATGAATATAAAGTAGAAATCAAGCCTCGCATGAGGGGAGCTGGTCCCTTGGAGCAGTCAAGATGGAATGGTTTCGTCAGCGTGAAATAAGAATTGGCAACGTCTGACATGCAGAGAGATCCCTCGTGAGTGCTCGTTGCTGAAGACTCAATAAAATTAATAGAATTAGTAATAATTGAATTAGTAGTAGTAGTAGAATTAGAAAAATTAGAATTATAAGGAACAACAATGTTACTTGTGTGAGAGGTTTGTGCGTTGGTTTTGTCATCGTCTTCTGAAGTGATAATTAATTGCTTATTATTGTTAGCAGAGTTGAGAGACATAGAAATTTTTGTATTATTGTAAGGAATTATTTGGTTTTTAATTTTGCATGCAAGATGAGAAATTTCAGTTGCTGGTTTTATTTCAGTCGAACTTGGATGAGAACGAGTAGAAATGTCAGCAGACTGCTGAATTCGTGAGCTCAAATCTTTGTTAGAGTTCGAAGATTTAATTCTCTCGTCTAGTTTTGCAAGAGAAGGTGACTCATTAGAAATTTGGCTGACTTCTATGAGTCGTATGGTGGGTATCAACACTTCTATTTCGAAGTCGAGAGTATTTATTATTCTGATGTATGCTTTGTCATTTTTACAGGTGACGAGGGAGTCTCTAGCGAATATACACCCTCGTATATTCGGAGTCGTGGTATAGATATCCTGTTTTTATTTCAGGATTTGAAATGCGGATTACAAATCCGGAGCTTGAGCGGGCGGGAATTTTCACAGATTCCAGTTGCTTGAATGGAATAGAGCGGCCACGCCATGAAATGTGGCTTTTGACATAATTGATGCACGCATTTTGCTTCATGAAGAAAGTTGAGCCTAATATTCCTTGCGGAATGATAGGGAAGTTGTCCGAGACGACATGGAAAGTCACTGACACGGAGGCTATGAAAATTTTTACTAAGCCAAGCGTGCTAACAACATCTGAAGTAATTCCTGTAAGTTGTAAAATTTCTTGGTTATTAATGATTACATTTTCTTTAATGCAATTTTTCTTGATAATATTAGGTTGTGCCCCGGTATCGAGCATGAAACTTATTGGTCCTTTGAATAAGGGGGATCGAAGCATGACGACGAGTACGTCATGGGTATCGGGTCGGAGTATGTACAGTCCTCAGGGCTGTACTCAAGAGGGAGGACAGGACGGACGTTCTCCAGGCCTCGGTTGGTCCCGTTGGCCGAGACCTCGAATCTGTTTCCCTGCCTTTGAGGCGCAGGTAAGCTACTATTATTAATATTATTGTTATAGGGAAAATATTTATCGGATTCGTTTGGAATTTGGGAGTCAAGAAGAAGATATTGATTTTTGGATTAATATTATTGTTATTATTAAATCTACTGCTATTAAAATTACTATTATTATGATTATTAAAACCGTTATTACTATAATTGTTCTGGGGATTCGGATTATTACTCCGATATTGCCTTTTTCGGCATTCATTATATAAATGCCCGTAATTCTTGCAGTGTGTGCAGACCTTGCTGGTGTCATCAAACGCGTTAGGCGCAGATGACGGATTGCTTGTTGGAGTGCAGGGCATGGCGGAGGAAACGTCGCGCTGAGGGTTTCCAGCGGGACTCTGAGCACCTCCGGGAGCAAACTCATCGCGCGGATGTCTGGTAACGCGACTCCTCTCTCTCAAGGCGCTTATGTATTATTATTACTTTTGCGCAGGCGTCAGCGAAATTAGCGTACCCCTTGGCCCTCAACTCGGTACGATAGTCACGAGGAAAATCTTCGTAAAAGGCTTCAAGCGCGTACGCTTCAATACTTGAAATCTCAGATTGCGTTAGCGTGCGGTCGAGATTTACTTGATCTCCTTCTATTATGGCAGTACGTAAGTCTTTTATTCGTCCGATATAGTCGAGTATGTGTTCATTCGGTTTTTTGAACACAATACTTAACTGTCCTCGATAATAATTTGAACTCTTACCCGGGCCGAATATCCGTTTCAAGGTATCCAAAAATTTATTAACAAGGTGCACTCTTCATCCTGTACCGCCAAATACGCGTGATGCGAAAGCTTATTTCTGAGCATTCGAACTAACAACGCTTCGTCGAGTTGTGGTATCGAGTCTTTTGCCCTCCTACAGGCACGCGCAAATTGCCAAACCGGGATGTTGTGACCATCGTACTTTGGCGCTAATTCTAATGTATCGCGCACGTATGATTTCGGGTAAGCGGAGTAGGCGTTCGCGAAGGTAGCGTCCGGTATTGGACTCGAAGTCGCTTCCATTCTAGTAGAAATTCCCGTGAGATTAAGAGGCGGTGGCCCTTCAACCGGAGTAGGCCCTACGTGAGTGGACGCCGAGAAATCCGGACCTTGAAGTCTTGCTAACACGTCTGCGACGGTTCGCATAGTATTTCCGAAAGTTTCCGCGCGCGCATTTAATTCTTGCTCTCTTGCCCTTGCTGATTTAATAGCCTGTTCATATTCTTTTTGCAAATCATCGAGCGACCGCGAACTCGCCTCCCCCCGAGAAGGAGAATCATTTCTTTGTTCATCCATTCCGGAGGATAAAACGCTAAACAGTCGGAGAGAAGCTACTCGTCGACAACAGGCTATTAATATACTATATATTATAATTATATTTATCATATAATAATTGATACTATACCGGCGTGGTATTATGGTATTATTATTGTAAAAAAAATGTTTTTTTTTCAATTTTGTATTTTATACGTTAACATTTAATAAGCATAGTCTAATCTGCGTTCTATGGTTTTTAGATTCGTTTTGCAAGATGTCTATAACAGCGATATAATACATAGAGGAGAGAAAGAGGAGGAAGAAGAAGAGAAGAGAGAGGAAAAAAAATGGCAACAATAAAGGTCAATACAAAATAAAGGTAATGTATTTACAATGATAATATTCCTATGACAAAGAATAAAAGAGAATATAAAATTAAGGAATCGTATATATGTGTATATAGTTGATAATAAAAATGAGAAATATAAGAAATATGAAAAGAATATATTTTATTTCAATCTAGGGTGATGACCTCAACCCTTTTCGTCTCGCTGCATCCAACGTGTTCCCCTCTCCCTTTCACCTATGACAGAAGAGAGAGCGAGAAAGTTAGCAGTCGCGGGGAAATAATTATCTTGGTAGGTAAGCGACGCGACTCAGTGGAAACAGTGATTGGTTCATCTAAGCTGTCGTAATCTTCATTGTTACGCAGAAGGTATCTACGAAGCAGGAGGTATAAGGTATTCGGGCAATATTCGTACTCTATTATAGGTCGCGTGAAGGCTAATATGCGTCTACATAAATAGCACGCGGGAAAAATTTCTCCGTTGTTAACTTGCAGGTAATGTTTCAAAATAAGTCTATACGATTTTCGCTCGGTCAATGGTATTTTATATATACAACGAAAGCACAATGTATTAATGTGATTTTTATACGCAACTTTTATCACGCAGGTGGTGCGGCTTATACGATAAAAATATAATAACATCGGCGAAAGTTCCCGGCGCGAACTAGAAGCTTTATTTAACGTCAAACACGTAAGTCTACACATAACTTAAATACGTGTTATATTTTATACTATTTAATTTTTCAAAAGTCTTGAGAGAGTTTTATTATCTGATTCTTTATGATGAAATTTATTATATAAGATGCCTCACCGTTTCTTTTTTCAGCGGCATCCCACCGCTGTCACCACTTGTTACGTCCGTCCTGGAGGCGACCGGACGCGGGCGCGAGTAAAGTATGAAGAGGGCAAGCTTCGGGATAGTACCTTGAGGTACCCCGCGGTTTTTAGAACGAACTTGACCGGCCCGATGACGAGGGCGAACTCCCGTATTCGGGGTCGGCCACGGGACCGCGGAGCGACTGAGGCGGCCAACGTGCGCGGCGTGTGGATCGCGGCCGCGAGATCCCTACGTCGGGTCCTCGTAACCCGGGGGCGACTCGCGGAGGCGGTTATAGAACCCCCGTGATTTCCCGGCACCGGGTGGTAAGGAGGCGATAACACCACGGTGAGTAGGTCCACGAATACCTGCGGGTCAAATTTTCCTGCCGTATGGTACTCTCCAACGAGTGCGCGGAGCGCTCGCTCTCTTCCCGCTCCCCTGCGCACAATGATATTTTCCCTGAAACATGATTAGATTTCAGCGTTCTTCCCTATTTCTGAGATCGGGCGCGAGATGCCCGAGAGCGGGGGTGGCGATGCACCGAAGGTCGACGCGGGGAGACAGATGCTGGGAATGAGCAGTGGTGGAGTCTCTACAGAAGCCCCTTGCTCCTCGCTCAAAGAAGACCGCTAGAGAGCCTATTTAGAGGCCTACACGGCGGCCGAGTTGACAGGATTTCCCCGTAGTACCTAGAGAGTGCTCCCTGGGGACGGAACTTGAGAGTGAAAGGAAGGGCTGCGGTCAGCCGCTGCCAAGGGTGAAAGGTACACGCCGCGACTTCGATGATGGCACTCGATTTTACTAATGCGCCCGCACTCCCGGCACTGATCCCGCACTCGATCACTCTTTTGCTGCCCTTATCCGAAAAGGAGACTCAAAGTATGAAAGAAAAGAGGAATGAAAAAAAAATTGAAGAGACGACTAGAATCTGATATATTCAGTGTATATTTTAATTATTCTTTTAATATAACAAAACGAACGACGGCGGAAATTTAATATAAGAAGGTAGCTTTAGTCGATTATAAATTAATAATTAAAATTTAATATTGAACAAAGTCAAATACTATTACGCATGAGTTTAACAAGAAATATTAATACAATATCACGAAGATTTACCGAGAAATCAAATCTAATACGAAGTGAAAATTCACGCGAAGAAGTGTCGTTCCTTCCAGGAACCGCAGTTTATATACAGATAAAGGAGTGACCCTCACGCGGACAAGGGGGATTGTCCTTTCCGGAAATTACATCATGAATTTCAGTTTCCATAATCTTGTTTGATTCTCGAAACTTCTATTTTCCTGAAGTGGTGTGATGCTGAGCGGCAAAGGAATTGATCTCTCAATGCGCAACTTGTTTACTAAAAGTATTCTAGATCTTTCTATTAAGTAATTTTTGTTAATTTTTAGTACTTAGAGGTCAAATTCAGGAGGTTGCACATTAATGGGTACAGTCCCCGTAGAGCGCGTTACCGCTCTGCATCCCTTGCGCTTATCCGCCTGCTCTATTGCGCTATAAGGAAGGCTAAACGACGCCTTCAGTTTTTATGCATAGTTTCGTATAGCGCGTAGCGACTCTTTGTCGTGCCTGCTATGCGGTTTCACATTGTTTGTTTATGGCGTTTATATGAATTGTAATTGGAATTTTTACATGCAACGTCTGCAGATAGTTGCCAGTACAATATATATGCGTTGGATTAATGCTATTTTTGTAAATCTACAAATTATGGAATCTGAATAATATATTCTTTATTTTAATTTTCGATTAATTCAGGAGGAATTAAGTTGGCTGCTGCCGCCGAATGGCTGGCTTCTATTCGTGATCAGAAGGATCATCAGATTCTTGAGAACCTTCTTGAGAATTTTCGATAAGAGTTTGCTGTTGTCGCGATCTTAAGTTATATCTAGGCGTTGAAATAGTAGGCGTATCGTTAGTTCGTTGAAATTGTATATGCGGAAGATTTTTACTTTTGTGCGCGTTTGCCGTATTACGTGCTATATTATCAAATGATTGTATTGATAAATTTGAATCGTTATTATTATTTCTTACAGATTCTTCTGGTATGGACGTAGAAGTAGGGGGAAGAAAAGGGAAAGGAGAATATCCTTCAGCCCGAAAATTTTTTGCAGTCATTGACCTTGTTACGGGTCGGCTTCTATTAAGCTGTTGATTAGCTTTTGTCGCCGGGGTATCTCATCATCAGAATCTGGATTGAAAGGAGGAGATGTGGTAAGACGGCGTTGTCTAGTGATTGGTAGTATTAATAAGTGAGTAATTTTAGAGTTAGAAGGAGGATTTCTAGAAAGAGCATCTACATTATTATTAGAATTTCCAGTCTTATAAACAATTTTATAGTTATATTCTTCTAATTTTAGAAGATCTCATGAGACGTGACGTTGAATCTTTAACGCGATGTAACCATATCAAAGGCTGGTGATCCGTTACTAATGTGAAGGTATGGCCATATAAATAAGGTCTAAAATAATTTACACAGTACACTGTAGCGAGTAATTCTTTTTCAATAGTCGCGTATTTTTTTCAGCTGCATTTAGTACTCTGGAAGCGTACGCGATTGGAAGATGTTGCCCGATTGTACCTTGGCTGAGGACGCCCGCGATTGCATAATTCGAAGCATCCGTTGTAAGTATAAAATCGTGTTCAAAATCTGGATATTGCAATATTGGTTTTTCGCAGAGTAAATTACGTAAAATGTCGAATGAATTTTGTGTTTCTTGCGTCCATTTAAAAGTTGCTCCTTTCTTTAACAGGTTTGACAAAGGACTGGCTAGTTTTGAAAAATTTGAAATAAAACGACGGTAATATCTGGCGAGGCCGAGAAACTGACGCACGTTTTTTTGATTTTTTGGTATTGGAAAATTCTTTATTGCTTCTAACTTTTGCGGATCAGGCCTAACTCTTAAGATTCAAATATCAAGCCTCTTGTAAGGGGAGCTTGTCCCTTGGAGCATTCAGGAGGAAATGGTTCGACCAGCGTGATATCTGAATTGGCGACGTCTGGTGAACAGAGAGAAGATTCTTCGTGAGTACTCAGAGTTAAAAACTCGACGTGATTAATAAATATAGAATTAGTAGAATTAGTAGTAGGAGAATTAGAAGAATTAGAATTAGCAATTTGTTTATAAGGAACGATTTGATTGTTAGCATGAGAGGTTAAATTAGTAGAATTATCATTATTATTTGGCGTATTATTAATTGAATTATTATTAGTAGCATTGTAAGGCGTTTGTATCTTAGTATTAATTATATTCGTTATACTTAGAAAAATTACAAGTGAACTTTCTTATTGCACTTTTGGCAAACTATATGTAATTTAATTTTTTGTTTGTTCAGGGATATTCTGCACCAAAGAAAATGATGATTCAGCCTATGACTGGTCATATATAAAAGCTAGTTAGTCTTCGAGAGCAATTTATAACATGGCCAACAGAAGACGAGGCAATTCAATCTATTGTAACATTTCAGCGGCAAAGAGGGATTCCAAATGTTATTGGAGCAATAGATAGAACCCACATTGTAATAGATACACCAAACGACAATCCTGAAACATATATTAATAGAAAGGGTACTCATTCCATTCAGTTACAGGTATACTATTTTCTTTTATTTCTTGTATATGTCCATATAAAAAAAATCATTAAAAATGGTTATAAAATGTAATCTATTAAAATTGCAGGTGATTTGTAAGCATAATTTACAATTTATTTATTATTTTGTCGGCTTTCCTGGATCTGTACATGACCAAAGGGTATTTCGACTTTCAAATATACAACGTTTTTTTTAATTACCCTTTAAAATTTCCCAATGACAGTCATGTAATAGGAGATGCAGCCTACAAAATTCAACAGCGCTTGTTAGTACCATTTAAACATAATGAATGATTGACGGAAAGGCAATAAAATTTTAATTATTGCTTATCTTCGACTCGAATGGCAGTAGAACGTTCAATTGGGCTGCTGAAAGGACGATTTAGAATATTGCTAGACAAACTTCATGTAAGACGAACTGAACTTATTCCTAATTATGTAATGGCGTATTGCGTATTGCACAATTTATGTATAATGAGAAATGATATAATTGATGATATTCCGATATTTGTTGAAAACAATGACATACAAAATGTAGGAAACGGAGATGATGATATCAATCGGGAATTACATGTTAAATCCTTATGAAAAAGCAAATATTACTGACACAGAAATATTACTGGTAATCACATAGCAATGTTACAGGATATCACAGAAAGTATTACAGATTATTACTTATTACATGAAATATTATAGGATATCATTGAGAATATTACTAATAACTATACACAGAACGTCAATAATAATTTCGAGCCATTGTCAAAAATATTATTATCCTAAATATTACTGGCAGTAATATATTTTGGCAGTGGTTTGAAATAATTATTGACATTCTGTGTAGTTATCAGTAATATTCTTAATGATATAAATCCTATAATATTTTCTATAATAAGTAATAAGTAATAATTCTGTAATACTTTCTGTGATATCCTGTAATATTGCTATGTAATTACTAGTAATATTTCCGTGTCAGTAATATTTGCTTTTTCATACGGAAAAAAGAACGAATATGCTCTCGATATTCAGCTACCGCTCATTTGATTAGCATAAATGTTCATTATTAATTGTATGTATATCGTTGTACTTATAGAAATTAGAAATGAAACTGTTTTATAAAATGTGAACGTAAAATAATATGTATATAATCAAGCAATAATCGTAATATATTTGTATATTATACAAAAACTGTAGTAAAGAAATAAAAGGAATAAACTGCAAACTTATAGAATTTTTTTGTATATATTATATTTTATCCATACAAAATACATATTTGGAATTATTATTTGGCACCTCATAATCACAGTAATTTTATTCTCAACCACTTGAATGTTATAATTTTACTTCTGTCATACTTAAATGTTAGTAATGTTATAATTTTGTAAACCTTTACATAAATGCGCAAATCTAAACTTAAGAAACATTGATCGTGTCGATGTATATTAAAAACAAAATTAAGATATGTGGCAATAAACAAAACTCTACTACCTCCTATTACTTAATACTTTGTAGGTTTTACTAACAGTATGAGTATCACATTTTCTAAATATTGAAAATAATTATTAACGTTATCAACCTTAGTTCAGTAAAGTTTAATTAATATATTAAAATTAAAATAAAATATACAAACAAAGTGTTTTATCTAGCAAAATCATTTTCATAGAAATGTATTAAAAAATTGCCACTGAAAGTTTCAGAAACTTTCAAATTTTTTCAACTTATCAACGTTATTGACTTATTATTATACTTATGATTTATTATAGTATTACACATATTAGAATAAAAAATAAAATATAATATAATTATTTGAACGAAAACAAAGAAAATAAAAATGTGCAAAGCCAGACAAATAACACTTATTTCAATATTTCTTTTCTTGTGAAATCAATTTTTTCAAAAATTTGTTCGTTTTTCTGCGCATAATCGCGCATAGAATTGATTATTTCTTATAGATCCAACCAATCATATTCGATCGCTCGGCAAGCGTACCTAGTCGCTTTGCCATCTTGAACTCGCCCATTAACAAGTTCCGAATAACCACTCGACAGAGGCGGACGCGTTTCGGATCGGGCAACGCCATTTTCACGGCATTGCATCATTCCTTTACGTTTGCATTAAGTGAATCTGGCTGTATTGCCTCCACATATTTTAGGGGAGGCAGGAGCCATTGGGCGAGTTCAAGACGGCAAAGCGGCTAGGTACGCTTGCCGAGCGATTAAACGTAATTGATTATTTCTTATAGATCCAACCAATCATATTCGATCGCTTGGTAAGCGTACCTAGCCGCTTTGCCATCTTGAACTCGCCCATTAACAAGTTCCGATCAACCTAGACGGACGCGTTTCGGATCGGGTGCTTCTAATTTAATATTTTTAAAAGTGTTGCCGACTTTGACTTACAATTACTTTTTGTAATTATTTACACAGGACCATGGTGCGTGTCCGCGAATTGTGCTCATTTCGTTCGTTCGCGGATAATTTCGGCGTGACGACGTCGTAGATTCAGACGCCGGTGTCCGTTCGGGCAACGCCATTTTAGCGGCATTAAGTGAATCTGGCTGATGTATTGCCTCCACATATTTTAGGGGAGGCAGGAGCCATTGGGCGAGTTCAAGACGGCAAAGCGACTAGGTACGCTTGCCAAGCGATTAAACGTACACGGAAAGAATTATATCTTAAAATTTACCCTGAAAATATGGTAATTGTGGGAAAACATTATATTTCGAAGAATTTTTATGTAAATCTCTCATATTCATTAATAAAACAATAAAATATAAAATAAGTATGATTAATTTTACTGAAATGCATGGTAAAAATCTTTAAATTTATTGTATTGTACCATAATTACTATATTTTCAGGGTAAATTTTAAGAAATCCTTTTCTTCGTGTAATTGATTATTTCTTATAGATCCAACCAATTATATTCGATTGCTCGGCAAGCGTACCTAGTCGCTTTGCCATCTTGAACTCGTCCATTAACAAGCTCCGAATAACCACTCGACCGAGGTGGACGCGTTTCGGTTCGGGTGCTTTTAATTTAATATTTTTAAAAGTGTTGCCGACTTTCTTTTGGATCTTTCTTCTGATAACAGCGAACACTCACCGCTTCGCAATAGTTGAGTCTGCTGAACGCGACCATTATAAATGCTGGTAAGTCTGTTTTTATTTTAAAACCATCACAAGTAATGTCTTAAGATGCAGCTTCGTGATTGATTTATGATATCTGAACCTGTATCAACGCATCCCTCGCCCTGTGAGTAAAATGAACGGCATGGTTCACGAAACGTTGGTATTAATAATGAAGAAAGACACGGCGATAACCCGTAAACCTTCTGATATAATTATGCTTATTTCCCTTAAACAGTCAGTAAATTATAAAAAGTGATAAAAATCACTTGTAATTGAAAATAAACTACACATGTCATATCAACTACAGTGATATAGTTTTAATGCTCCAGAATATTTAGCCGTATTAAATCATAATGTTAGAAGCAGGAAATAATACATTAATTTTATTACATGCTATTTGTCAATACAGATAATTTGAATAAAATGAAATGATGAGATTGCTTTAAAACAATTGTAAATTAGATGAAGCTATCTTTATCTCTCCCCTCCGTGGTCAGTGAATTATTATCATAAGAAGTAATAAAAATCTCCTGAAGTGCTTTTACTCATTGTGCACATGCGTAGTTTATTTTCAATTACAAGTGATTTTTATCACTTTTTATAATTTACTGACTGTTTAAGGGAAATGAGCATAATTATATCAGAAGGTTTACGGGTTATCGCCGTGTCTTTCTTCATTATTAATGCCAACGTTTCATGAACCATGCCGTTCACTTTTACTCACAGGGCGAGGAGGGATGCGTTGATACTCAGCGCTGAGAGTAAATGTCGCTTGAGCGTCGTGCGGCATTTGGATCGCGCGCGATGAGGTAAGGGGGACAGCGGAAGACAGAGGCGATTCGAAAATCGGCCGATAATTACATAAGTTTTTGAACATGGCCGGAGACACTACCGCGTCTCCTGTTGTTACATACATTTTATGTACTTTGAACTGGTACCTTTATAATTAATAGTAAATCAGTTACTTTCCGTGGTAATACATTATTATTAGATAAAAAGGTTTAAATTTTTTAGTTTCCCAAATATTAGAATATTTTTAAGACCGTACAATTGATAAACAATAATAAACTAGAAGAAGAAAGCCATTTACGGTCGAAGCTGGATCACAGTGCTTATTATAATTGTGTGTGAATTTCATATACTGCGTATGTAATACCCCCATATAAATCGCGACGCTGACAGTCTTCAGCCTTGACGTATACATACTTACTACCGCAGTAGTATCACGAATTCATTTGATTAACAATTTTTGATGTTTGAGTAAGTATGTATGCGTCAAGGCTGAAGACTGTCAGCGTCGCGATTTATTCCATAATTATGTACATTTCAACGTAAAGTGTTTCATCTGAAGAGGACCAGATTTGGTGGTCGAAACTAGTAATGTAATTAACATCTGTTTTTTAATCGTTACATTTATGTAAATTTTATAAGTTCATTTTAGAATATATGTATTAATTGTTTGTTAATTTACTTTTCGTTTGACTCTTACAATGCCATTTCCATGTTTATAATGTTTTTAAAGAAAGAGTCCTTTATTTGTTTTATTTTTATAAATTGTGTAATAATACATATTAATATGATATTATTATAATTATAATATTGCGTAATATTAGTTTTCGTCTGAAGAGAAGTTTCTTCTGATAAAATATTTTTTTTATTTATAAAATTTTTTTTAATTTTTTATATGATCGACAGAGGGCGCATGGTGCATGGCGCATGATACCATATTTAAAAAATTAAAAAAATTAAATTTCACATTAGCGCGAATAATGTTTTTTTTCGTTTATGTGTCTCTCTCAGCATAAATTATATCCCATAGAGACATATTCATGCTTTTTTAATCTTGGAAAAGAATTTTTGAATCTAAAAGAGGAAAAAAGTATAATTGTTAAACAAAAATCATATGGTTTAGTCAGTAATATAGATGGCACAACCTACAAAAAATGGAATATTTCCCGAAGTGGTAAAAGTGGCAAAGTTTTCTTATTTGTTATTAAAGTTTGATTTTTCCCTTTTAAAAAAAAATCTACTGGGAAGTGCTGGGAAGCAAACTGAAAGTCTAAAAATATTAACAAATTCTATTTTATTTTTTTTAATGTTACTTACGGTCCGAACATAAAAAATTTATATCATATTTATTTTATTACTTACCCTTCAAGATACTAGCCTGATTAATATCATTTTCCAATCCCATCAAATAACACAAACAAATTGCCTTAAAAATGTAATTTAAAAAATTTTAACAAATTTCAATTTTAAATTATACGTGGCCAAAGGTAAAATAAATAATTTTGTATAAACTATAATGGAAATATATATTCAGCTTTCGACTTATAATAAAATAACACCGATTTTCGAATTTTTAATTTTTTAGTTTTTGCCATGTTTTCGTTATTTCAAACCACTATGTGTCATTGGCTTCCTTCTTCTTGTTGTTGTTTATCATTTACGGTCTTAAAAAGATTTTAATATTTGTTATATATATATATATTTTTTTATTTATCTTGTACCGCCCGACTCTGGTCGAGCACGGTGTGTAGTCCAGTCATTATGTACGAAAAAACCGATGAAGAAATGAATAATTGGAACAGCAATTTTTCTTTTCGAGGGTGTTGGGGGGGTCAAGAAAAGCTTAACTCTAAGTTTTAGACCTCTATCTCCGCTTACTTCTTTTGCTGTGGTCCAAAACGTGAAAAAATGGTTTTTATTCGATAACTCGGCTCCTAATGAATCTAGAAAGTCCACTGAGGGCTCATTTTAAAGATTTTTTTACGCTTTACAACTTTTTCTTACAAAATTTTCGCGTACGATCGATAGTTTTCGATATATCGAACGATAAATGAAAAAAAACAAGTACTTTATGTAGTTTTTTGCTTTTTACTTGCAATTTTTGGCCAAAAATGGAAAAGTGATGTAATACAAAGTTGTAGACAATTAAATAACAAACAATTTCCTTTTTTATTCGTTTCGTTTCGATAAAAATTGCGCCTTGTAGAGCGCCGCAAAGTAGAGAGTCGGCGCCAGCGCGTTAGCGGCGAGTTGGTCATAACGATACGCGGCGCAGAAGCATTTTCGCGGATCTAAAACTTAGAGTTAAGCTTTTCTTGACCCCCCCCAACACCCTCAAAAAGAAAAATTGCTGTTCCAATTATTCATTATTTAAATGTACGTAATGACTGGACTAGTGTCGTAGCTATAGCTATCGGCAACTACTTCCACCACGTGCTATCAAGTAGTAGTGCAAGTCGGAATCCGCGGCCGAGTAGCAGAATCGCGCGCGGACGTGTATTTCAGAAGCATTACATAATAATATAAGAAATATGCTGTAACCGGAATTATCTTTCAGAAAATTATTATTGAAATATTTTCCTTAAGGAAAAGTTGCTCAGAATCATGATCTTGACAACATATGTCAAGCTCAAGGTCATCGGAGGTGGGTGCCCTATAGTGCATAATTACCGAAACTTTTTTGAACATTGTGAAAGTGTCTGCTACAGTATTACTGAATATCTAAAAAATATAAACATTATGCGCTCTTTGAAATATATTAATTTTATTTCAGAGAAAGTCAGATATTATGAAACTGTTGATTAAAAATTAGAAATTAAATTTATTTACTTATGTAGCAAGAGATAAACACGCATTTTCTGAGTGTGTGACTGCTGTATATGGTTAATTGTTATTTTATAAGCAGATCTAAAGACTACTATGGTTCATACAACTTTTTGTAGTATTTCCAACTTACAATGCTTCCTTTTATCTGTAAAGAACGTATTCCTACAATTGTGCGCAGTCCCTTTTTTTTTTGTTTGTTTTTTGTAAGGCAGGGGAAATGCATTTACGCATACCCGACCAGTTATGGAAACCCAGCCGGGTTATGTGGGGCTCACCCGTCCTAATTAGGACGGGAATACCCACTAAAACCCATGCCAGTGTCTTTCCCTCTTGCCCAACGGAGGCGCCTTGGGAACCGCGTGCAGCATAACCTCCAGCGCGCCCGCAGGCCTGAGGGCGCCAGACGCCCTCACCACTTCAAGTCCCTAGGGACTTCATCCTCCGACGAATGAGGGGAGATACCAACCCCTCGCCCAACCACCCAATGGGGGAGTATCACGCGGAACCGGAGTTCCCGCCCCGGTCTCGCACTCTCCCTCCTCCCACCGAGGGATGCGCCGCCGCCGGGAGCGACTATTGTCGCCCCCTTTGACTATATAATATGAACTGCTAGCAGCAACTTCAGACTGGTAGCTAACCCATGCAATAGAAAGAGAACAACATCTCCGATGTTAAGCCCCGCCCCATCGACCAAAAGCGCAGCAAATTCAAATGTACTTTAAGTTGTATCTATTATAAGATACTTATATTTTAAGTTTAACACGTAGGAATTAGTTTAGTTTTTACTAAATTTGTAATGTATACTGTGTATTATACGTTATTATTGTGTAAACAATGAATATTAATCTAAAAATTCTTAATTTAATGTTTATATAAAACATATGTAAATGAATATTAAAATTTAAAAATAAACATAAAAGAAAAAATATAAAAACAAGATTATTTAATCTTATTTTAAATAAATAAGAGGTAAAATGTGAAATATACAAAGATTAATAGTAATAAAAATATAGGTTATATTATATAAATTTTTAAAAAATGTTGTGAATGAAATAGAATTTTAATATATAATAATATAAATAGTATATTACACAATACAAACTAATAACACTGTATAGTTTGCAAATTTTGAATAATTTTTAATGCAAAAGGAAACAACATTTTTAAGTACTTTGAAGTGCTAAATTTGGATCTGTCGAAAGAAGAATTGAATCGAAATTTTAAAATAGCATGTTAGCGTAACACTATTGAAATAGAATTTATGAAAAAATTATCATGAAAGCAGTATTGAAATATTGCACATCTGTCATGTTTAATTTTTTAATTCATCTGATTCTTTTCAAATGATTAGAGTACAACAAATGATAAGCAAGGCGAATCACTGGGATTCAATGATAATTGAGAAACGTTATCAGAGAGACGCAACATGTAAAGCACAATACATTTATGTTTCATGGATTTCCTTTTATATTTGCTTGAAGTGCAGCCTTTGACGAAGCAATATGCAACCATTTCGACAAGTTTTACACAATAAAATATTACCGAATTTGCACGTGTGCATCAAAGGTGTGCATATGCATTACACAAATTACGTTTAGAAGCCTTGGGACCCTGAGCACGTCAATTGTGAATTGTGAAATTAGTTCACGCATTCCTCCATTGGTCGATGGGGGCGCGACACATCTCGACATCCAGTCTGAAGTTGTTGCTAGCAGTCCGTATTATATAGTCAAAGGTCGGCGTCGCCCCCAGGCTCAGGATCACCGACCCCTAAGTCTCGTGAGGACACTCAAGCGGGAAGGACGTGTTTCGCCCCGTCTCGAGATATATTGCGCCTCGACCAATATTTTTGAAAAGTGTTGCCGACTTCGACTGTGCATTGCATTTCTGATATCGAGAGTCTCACTCTCTGGGCGCGTGGCCGTGCGGTGCGAAGAACATTGTACGGGTGCCGTAGCCACAGGCATCCAGTGTCTGGGGGGACGCGCCATATTTGACCGTTATTGCATCATCTTTGCATATCTGCCCGGTTTTGAGGCTACCGGTGCCTTGTATACCGAAATTAGTTTTTGTTTGCATTTTCCGAGGACCTCAGTGGCTCAGTACCAGCCCGTTAGGGCTGCAGGGCCAATAAAAGAAGAAGAAGAAGTCACCGACCCTTAACGGCAGCGTGCACTCCGGCCCTTTGTGCGCAGCCCTAAGGTAATCATATTTTTGTGTACATTAATACTATTATATATTTTTCAATACACACCCATAAGTCCTGATCTAACAATATTTCTAATACATTTGATGAGGTGCGGAACATCAGAAAATAAACGTAAACCTTTCGATTATCATTTACAGGATTCTTAAAATAATGAAAGAATTTTTTTCGTTTTCATTATTATTCTAGCTTTCAATATTATGTTTAGCAATAAAATGTGAATCATTCAGACAGTTTCATTGCATCGCAAATCTTCTGTACTATTATGATCATTCAATGAAACGTTGGTTGCATTTTGATCACTCGCAAAAATGTGTTTCATACTTGTATTTGATTTTAAAACATTAAGTTTATCACTAATTCCAAATTCAGTTCACATTCTTCTGTTATTACTTTCTCCATCGCACGTTAAATCATCAACAAATCCACCCGCATTTTCAATTTTGATGATTGCGCATAGAGCTAATGTGGCAAGGAGTAGCATTTTTGCTAGCAAACATAGCTACAGGCTGATAACAATCTACTTGTAACGAGTTGAACATAAAAACAAGAGCGTGATCTGCTAAATCGTTTAGAGTACTATCATTTTTTGTATTTGAAAGACCTTCAAACGTTAAAGTTATACTATTAACAGTGTAATACTTTGTCTGATTGACATTTCATCAAATAAAAGAATTCCATGACGAGCAGCTTCTGGTAAATTTTGTAACTTTTTTTTAAAAGCTTCGAAAAATTCTTTATCAAATCCACAATCAAAGTTCACATTACTCAAGTATCTATGCATTGTACTCCAGGAGGGCAATGATAAAATTTGATTACCTAATAACATACCCAGCCAGCACATACTTATTCGTGGAATATTTTCCGATTCTCCACTAGGAAGATTTGAATATTCCTAGAAACTCCTTTTAAGAAGATAGATATTCTAAGAATATTCTTATGTTTTCAAAAGTACACTATCGTAAATATTCTAATAGCATTCCTCAAGATTGTTTTCATAGCATATACTTAGAATATTCTATGCATAATTTTTATTATTACAAGGAATATTCTATGGTTTCTTTTACGGAAATTTAATACGAGAATGTAGGTTAGGATTGTAGGTTAAGATTTATTTTATTTATTGTAATATAAATTATATTTTTAAACACAAAAAATAATTTATTATTTCTGAAAAGTTTAATGTGTTAACTCGTATATGGTATAGCTTTTGCATCCTACAAGGCTGTTTTTAAATTTAATAGAAAAAAAGATTTAAAGAAATACTAATTAAGGTAATAACACAACATGTATATTTCTTATTATATTGATTAATACATGACATTTTTAACGTTCAATAAAATAAAAAAGTTTCTAAATAATCATTTCAACATGTTTTATATGTTGACTAGTAAACATAATGCACACGCATATACATATAATAGCTTACAACAGGTATGTGTTTATAATATTTTTTATACTACTAAAAATAATAATTATATAATTATTAAAATAAGAAATTTAAAAAATTACACGTCCTTTAATACAGTGAATAAAACAAAACAGTTTTCTAAATATAATAATTTCAGCATATCACAGTATAAGCTCTAGTGGAAATAAATCGCTACAATCTACATATGTATTAATTGACCGACTTTCAATGTAATTTCATTATTTTAATTCTGCATAAATCTGTAAAATAATATTTAATATTTTTATAATGATTTTTTTCCATCAAAGTAGTAAATCTAATGCACATTACTATATATGTATATGACAACTTGTAATAGGTAGTAAGTATAATAGATTAACCATAGAGGTGAGAGAGATCACTTATTAATATTATCTTTTTTTTTTAACCTTTCAGATGCTTTACTAAGCCATATGGCGATAACAGACTCCATCTCCTTTATAGACGTTGCCTTTTTATCATACATTTTAATAGCATCTGAAACCAGTAAAAAAAGATAAGCATAAAATATCTACTTATATTTCAAATATTATATATATCGTGTATCGAGTTTCGGCTTGCTAGTCGCCTTTCGGAGGGCCTCTTCTCCGAAGTGTTCCATGAAGATGTTCGCTACTACAGGAAAAATAGGGGAACCCGTGGCCGCTCCGGATGTCTGTTCATAGAATTGGTCATTATAGGAGAAATAAGTGGTAGTTAGACAGTACTCTATTAAAGGGATGATTTTATTTGGGGCTATATGAAAGGTTTTTATAATATCTACAGTGTCTTTTATTGGGACATTTGTGAAGAGTGACTCTTAGTACGTCGAAGCTTACCAATATATCTTCAGGGTGTAGACGGATTTTTTGGATTTTCCGTATGAAGTCCATCGAGTTGGTAACATGTAACTTCGTCCTTCCTATCAGGAGTTGTAATTCGCGGGCTAGGAATCGTGAGATGTCGTATGTCGGGGATCTTATGGAACTGACAATCGGTCTGAGAGGGACGTTCGGTTTGTGTATTTTAGGCAGGCCGTACAATCTTGGTGGTAGTTCAAAAGTTTACAACCGGTTATTTGACCGGGTCATGGTACGTTTAGTGTTAAATTATTATTTATATAATAAACAATAATAATAAACGCGCGCGCGCGCACACACACACACACACACGGGCGGGTGCAAGGAGGTGGCCTTTGGCCACCCCCCCGCACCCACACCGTCACAGATAAAATATCTACTTATATTTCAAATATTATATATATCGTGTATCGAGTTTCGGCTTGCTAGTCGCTTTTCGGAGGGCCTCTTCTCCGAAGTGTTCCATGAAGATGTTCGCTACTACGGGAAAAATAGGGGAACCCGTGGCCGCTCCGGATGTCTGTTCATAGAATTGGTCATTATAGGAGAAATAAGTGGTAGTTAGACAGTACTCTATTAAAGGGATGATTTTATTTGGGGCTATATGAAAGGTTTTTATAATATCTACAGTGTCTTTTATTGGGACATTTGTGAAGAGTGACTCTTAGTACGTCGAAGCTTACCAATATATCTTCAGGGTGTAGACGGATTTTTTGGATTTTCCGTATGAAGTCCATCGAGTTGGTAACATGTAACTTCGTCCTTCCTATCAGGAGTTGTAATTCGCGGGCTAGGAATCGTGAGATGTCGTATGTCGGGGATCTTATGGAACTGACAATCGGTCTGAGAGGGACGTTCGGTTTGTGTATTTTAGGCAGGCCGTACAATCTTGGTGGTAGTTCAAAAGTTTACAACCGGTTATTTGACCGGGTCATGGTACGTTTAGTGTTAAATTATTATTTATATAATAAACAATAATAATAAACGCGCGCGCGCGCACACACACACACACACACGGGCGGGTGCAAGGAGGTGGCCTTTGGCCACCCCCCCGCACCCACACCGTCACAGAGGTGTGCCCCGACAGTACTATCATAGCAACAGTACAATCGTAGAAGTCGTGTGCCCCTGTGCAGGGGGGGGAGGTGAAGGTTACTTCGCGTGGAAAGTTTAACGTTTCTGAACAGGGAAAGGTGTAGAATAGTACTTGATATCATACGTATATAGCAGAAATGAAACGTATATTTTAAAACTATGATTGTTAATAACTTTTTAACGAAGGACGAGCGACGGCTAAAACCTGTTGGAGGTTACTCAGGGTTATGACCTTGACAGCATATGTCAAGGTCAAGGTCATCGGAGGGTGGTCCCCTTTTGTAAAGGTTTACCTTTTTAATTATGATATCACCATTTAGAAGCACGCATAATATATTGGATCCGTAAACATTAGTCGACAGCTTTCGATCGCGATGGAACAGGATGACACATTCCCGACGACTGGAATTTCTGAAAAATAAAAACGAAGTTTTTATTTTGTGAAATATATAATATATATAAAATTGATAGGATGTCGTATGTCAGGGATCTTATGGAACTGACAATCGGTCTGAGAGGGACGTTCGGTTTGTGTATTTTAGGCAGGCCGTACAATCTTGGTGGTATGGAATTGGCAGGTTTCAATGTTGCTTTGGTTGTACTGGGTAGACCTTGTTGGTTATTGAGAAAGTTTAAGAACTTGTCGAATTCATCTTTTCCGTGTCTTCAGATTACAAATGTGTCGTCTACGTATCGGAACCAAATTTCTGGCTTGCTAGTCGCCTTTCGGAGGGCCTCTTCTCCGAAGTGTTCCATGAAGATGTTCGCTACTACGGGAAAAATAGGGGAACCCGTGGCCGCTCCGGATGTCTGTTCATAGAATTGGTCATTATAGGAGAAATAAGTGGTAGTTAGACAGTACTCTATTAAAGGGATGATTTTATTTGGGGCTATATGAAAGGTTTTTATAATATCTACAGTGTCTTTTATTGGGACATTTGTGAAGAGTGACTCTTAGTACGTCGAAGCTTACCAATATATCTTCAGGGTGTAGACGGATTTTTTGGATTTTCCGTATGAAGTCCATCGAGTTGGTAACATGTAACTTCGTCCTTCCTATCAGGAGTTGTAATTCGCGGGCTAGGAATCGTGAGATGTCGTATGTCGGGGATCTTATGGAACTGACAATCGGTCTGAGAGGGACGTTCGGTTTGTGTATTTTAGGCAGGCCGTACAATCTTGGTGGTAGTTCAAAAGTTTACAACCGGTTATTTGACCGGGTCATGGTACGTTTAGTGTTAAATTATTATTTATATAATAAACAATAATAATAAATGCGCGCGCGCGCGCACACACGCGCACGCGCACACACACACAATTTTTATTTTTTTGTTACTTACATTTTCCGTCGATTTCCATTACTGGGAGTGATGACAATAAGACTGGCAGTGTTATTGACAGTTGTTATTTCGTCAGTGCTGAAACAGAAAAAAGAAAGGGATGATTTTATTTGGGGCTTTATGAGAGGTTTTTATAATATCTAGAGTGTCTTTTATTGGGACATTTGTGAAGAGTGACTCTTAGTACGTCGAAGCTTACCAATATATCTTCAGGGTGTAGACGGATTTTTTGGATTTTCCGTATGAAGTCCATCGAGTTGGTAACATGTAACTTCGTCCTTCCTATCAGGGGTTGTAATTCGCGGGCTAGGAATCGTGAGATGTCGTATGTCGGGGATCTTTTATGGAACTGACAATCGGTCTGAGAGGGACGTTCGGTTTGTGTATTTTAGGCAAGCCGTACAATCTTGGTGGTTGGGAATTTTTATTTTTTTGTTACTCACATTTTCCGTCGATTTCCATTACTAGGAGTGATGTCAATAAGACTGGCAGTGTTATTGGCAGTGACAGTTGTTATTTCGTCAGTGCTGAAACAGAAAAATAACAATATATTATTATTGTAATATATCGAAAATCGGCCGAAAGCTACATACACTTTATGTATGTTCACTTTGTACTAGCACCTTTAATTAATAATATATCAGTTACTTTTCATAGTAATATAATATATTATTATTAGATAAAAAGGTGTTTTGAGTATTCTTTTTTGAACATGGCTTGAACTTTTCATTTTTATGATATAATTTTTTCGGATATCACTTACTTTTTAGAGCACAAATATATTACAAATGAGCAAGATCTCATTTTCGATTGTCTCTATGATTTTCTATTTGTTATCGAGGTAAAAATACCTTTTCAATTTCTGCGCCTCTTATTAGGCTATCTATTACATTTCGTTTTCTCATTTTAATGTGTTGTTATACTTTATACACATTAAATAAAATGTATTTTTTATAAAGTTTATTATAATTATCCAATACATTACATTTCTAAAGGATACCCAAAGGTCGTAAAAAGGACGCCTTCAAGATGCAGATACGTGTTCTGTAGGAGCACTTTAATAAAGATACTTGAAATATTATTTTGATTTCACTTATTTTTTATGGCATTAAATTTGGTTTCTTATATGTATATTATTTTAATTTCACTTCTTTTTTATGGCATTAATATACTTGACGCATTTTTTTACATTTTTAGTGTCTTTTTCCAGTATAGATTTCACGAATTTGTGCTAAGTTCTTGTTACAATAATAATATACTTGACGTTTTTTTTTTTTACATTTTTAATGTCTTTTTCCTGTAGATTTCACGAAATTTTCCTAAGTTCTTGCTACAATAATAATATTTTGTGTTTATATTTAAAAGTTAATAATATAAAGATAATAAAAAATAATTAAGCTATTAAAATATTTATCTAAATTGTATATTTAATTTAATATGTACCAATTACTATTCTGCTTTTCTTTGTTCATTTCTATGAGAAATGAAGAAACTTCGCAAAATGGGTGGCCCACTTGGCATGGAATGCCCTATATGTAAAGATGCTCCTGTTTTCACTTACTTTATTGAAAGAAGAAATTTTAATCATCAAATAAATAATTAACTGACGTAATACAAAAGTTGACGATAAACAATAATTGACAATTTACATTTAAATTCGGGCTTTTTAAGCGCCTTTAACTTATTGTTAAAAAAAAAAAGTAACTTACCTGTAGGAATAAAAATGAAAGGGACCGATGGATGGCCAATAAAGAGTCTTACCCAACTCCCGACGGGTAAGACTCAGTTCTCTTTCCAAAAGCGCCTTCTCGCGCTTCAGTATCTCGAGCTCTCTCTTCATCAATTCCGACGGAGCCACATGCGAAATCGCCGCCTCCTCGTTTGGCCGCGCTCGTTGCTCCGTCATCCGCATAGTTGATTTTGGCGATGTCAAGCCCTGCAACGAGTTATCATCCGTCAGACGTCCAACCGCGCCTCGCCAAGCATCCTCCTCAACGGACAATATTCGGGACATCAACTCCGCCTTCGTTCCCGCCGTGGATTTGCCCACCTGTCGAGCGACCTCCTTCAAACTCACAACAGTCAATTCGTTCAAAATATCCTGAGACCACATACCCAAGATTACTCTAATGGTTCCTCCTGATATTGGACTAGCTCGTCGTATATGCGTGTCGTACAACAAGGTTCGGCAGGAGGAGTATTCGCGTCGGATCGGTGATCAAGAACGGAGTAAAATAAAATAAAGTAAAATAAAATAAACGAACACGATTTATTACAGAAGCGACGCTCCTAGAACACCACAAATTCCGCCGCCCAGATAGATAGTCGCCACCTCTATTCGTCCTTGCTCCACCTGCAATTATAAGTTTTCTTCGTTTCTATCTGCAATTCCGTACATGCAGAATTACGATCTTTGTAATCTGTTCCTCATAAATAAAACTTGCTACATCGGATAATGAATGGCAATCCTAATACTATTGTTAGAATAAATTAAGAGATCTTATTTAAAAATTTTATTTAGACGCAGCAATATATTATACAATATATTATGCAAAAAGAAATAATAAGTAAAAAATAATAAATATTGGTACAATAAATAATATATATGAATCGTGAAGACCTTCAGTGTCCGTATGTAAATTAAGACTATTTTTCTGCTTTTTAATGTTTAGCATCTTAGAAATTATTCGCTTTCTATAATTAGGTTCTTCATCTAAAATTTTAACATCTTCCCATTGAAAGTCATGATCATATTGCAATCTGTGATCCGTAATAACCGAACGGTAGCCCTTAACTTATAGTTAAAAAAAAATAAATAACTTATCCAAGATTATGGTAATCTTAGTTGTTGATGTTCTTGATATTCGACTAGCTCGTCGTATATGCATGTCGGCAGGAGGAGGATTCGCGTTGGATCGGTGATCAAAAACGAAGTAAAATAAAATAAAGTAAAAAAAATAAACAAACACGATTTATTACAGAATTTACAACAAATATACATATATATATATATTATTTATATATATATATATATTAGAGTGGCCCAAAAAAAATTTACGCGGCCGCCCCCCAGAATTGTAAAAGATGCAAAAAAAAGAGACCCGTATTTTTTTTTTTTT
>NW_017280450.1:46384-46785 GCF_001594065.2 Cyphomyrmex costatus | reverse complement strand
AACGTGCTCGTTGAGGAGCATATTGAACAAACCATACAAGGACAAAATAATGTATAGCACTGTGAAATATGCAATAAAATAAATTAGACAAATAATACATTCTAACATCTTGATATCTTTTCACCTGAAAAATAAATTATGAATTATTGTGTGTGTGTGTTGAAAATTGTGTATTTTCCTGATATTCGACTAGCTCGTCGTATATGCATGTCGGCAGGAGGAGTATTCGCGTCGGATCGGTGATCAAGAAAAACGGAGTAATATAAAAAAAATAAAATAAAATAAACGAACACGATTTATTACAATATATATATATATATTTTAATAAATCGTGTAAATTATATATATGTATAAATAATTATAAGGTTTGTTCGCGTCGCACGCTCTAACATGCTCCAATA
>NW_017280450.1:35947-44001 GCF_001594065.2 Cyphomyrmex costatus | reverse complement strand
TGTAAGGTCGTCAGGAATGACCGTTGTGTCAGGATGGTTGAAGGCAGGGGATATAGTGAGAATCGGTAAGGATAGGCAACTCAGATAACTCTGGAATAATAGAGGAAGGTCAAGCAAATAGTCAAGTTCACAGTTAAGCACTTTACTGTAGTGCACAGTAGGTTAGGCCTGTCGCGTAGTCGACAGGTCAAAGCAGTACAAAGTCCAAACAAAGAGTGTCCCGGCTCGCGCGGGAAGCAAACACGAACAACGACCCGAGAAGGGGGTCGGCCAATCGGTGACCACGAAGGGGACGCCGATCACTCGGGCCAATAGGCGCGAGGAAGGAATGCGTGCGCATCATCGGAGAGAGGCGCCGCGGACGAAGCGACAATTTAAACAAGGCGGAAAATATAAAGTAAAAGCTTGTCGCTTACACAAGTTTTCCTAATTAATTGGTAAATCACGGTTAATCGCGATTCTGAGATTTCAATTCTATCATGTTGAAACCTGATTTCAGGATACAGGCTACTTCAGTAGACGCCATGAAAAACATTATTTAACGTCTATCATTTTTTAACGGAGAAACCTGATTGAATAATATTATTCGTGATGGAGGGTATGCCCGAATCGATATAATTGAATCAAGTTTTCCTTATTAATTGGTAAATCACGGTTCATCGCGATTCTGAGATTTCAATTCTATCATGTTGAAACCTGATTTCAGGATAGAGATTATTTTAAAGAACGATGTGAAAACACTGTTCATCACCTATCTTTTTCTATCTGATAAACCTGATTGAATGAAATTATTCGTGAAACGAGTAATGATCGAATCGATACAATCGAATCAAGTTTTCCTTATTAATTGGTAGACTAAATTTCGTTACGATTATAAGATTTCAATCCTATCATGTTGAAACCTGATTTCAGAATAGAGATTATTTTAAAGAACGACGTGAAAACACTATTCATCATCTATCTTTTTCTAACTGATAAACCTGATTGAATGAAATTATTCGTGAAACGAGTAATGATCGAATCGATACAATTAAATCAAGTTTTCCTTATGAATTGGTAAATCACAGTTCATCGCGATTCTGAGATTTCAATCCTATCATGTTGAAACCTGATTTCAAGGTAGAGATTATTTTAAAGAACAATGTGAAAAAACTGTTCATCACCTATCTTCTTCTAACTGATAAACCTGATTTGTCTGAAATTGTTGCAACGCTAGCAACTAGTGACATGATTTACGATTTTTCTTAACTCCTATAAATGTTGATATCTAGCGTTTTCTAGGAAGAGCTCCGGGAATACAGGATTTTACGATTTTTGTTAGGTCCTATCGTGGTTGATCTCGTGTGTTCTCGGGGAGTTAAGAAAAATAGAGTAATTTACAATTTTTCTTAAGGGTATCATGCGTGGGAAATTGTTGTCGGGACCACGTCGCGCATTGTTATAGATAAAATATATGACCAGAAGAGTCGTCGGTTTCCGCGCTCCATTTATACTTATTGTATGTCAGATAAACATTGCCGTGAGAAATCCTCTAGGAGTTTTACGATTTGGCACGATGGACATGGCACCAGTTATTTTTTTTAGCTAGTTTTCTTAGAGTTGCGGATCATTCCCAGATGGTACTTTAGAGTGTTTGTTATCCAGTGACCGCTTAGAAATATATGGTTTCGCAATTTTTATCGCCGTCAGCCCTTTGTACGCAAGTTGTTTTTCTCATTTGATTTTTCTTTTGAGTGGCATTTACGAGTTTTCGAGCGCGTGGCGTTTACTTAGGCCTCTATTATCAGATATCCGCGCTCGGGCCCTTCTCGTAAATCTCATTCTAGTCATGACGCTGACTAAGTTCCTTTGAAAGAAAAGAATCGTGGAGTCTATAGGACGTAACAGAAGGATAGTGTTCTTTTTTCCTGCAGCCTGAACAAACGATTTATATCTGAATAGATTTAAATTTGTTTCAGATTGTCTCCGTATAAAGTTAGAATGCATTTAATTCCAGTTGAAATGAGATCTTCAATCTTCAAATTAGGCACTTTAAAAATGTCAACAGCATCTTGTAAGTCTTTTCGGGAGTCAAATATTTAAAACAATTTTATTTTTCTTTTATTAAAAAACGCCGAAGTGGTGTCGCAGCCAGTAAAGGCATGCAGAAAAAGTAAGTGTGGCTTATATTGTTGGTAGTTTAGCAGTGAATCTTCAGTAGAATATAATTTTTGTTCTGACATTCCTTTGCCTGGTTTTAAAAAAAAACTTTTTTTCTGGCGGACACAAAGCTGTTAAAATAATTAAAACATCAATGTCTTCCGAAACGATGACTGGTTGATTACATGATTGATCAAGCGTTGTTTGTACAATACATACATCAGCATCATCTGGAACTTGATGAACAACAATGTTATTAGTTGTTAATTTGTGTTTTAATAAATCACACATCTTTTTACATTGAAAAATATGATTCAGCGACCACTTATACTTACTTAAAAATTTGAAAAATATAACGATTTGAAAGAAAGAAATATCCACAATAATAACAACGTCTACTTCCAGCAACGAACCAAACGAAACTGACGACAATAAATAGGGGGACTTTGAAAGAGACCGTGAGAATCTTTTCATATACGCACATTCAATCGTAATTGTGTGTATTATGTATGTGTGTCCGAATATCGGGTTTACATACCTGCTTACGTAGTATATAATATTCACATTTTAACATATCTTATATATCGCACCAATAACAGCTGAAAGGACTCTCTATTAGCCTGTCTATTCTTGTTATTTGAACCTCTCGAGAGTCTTCTTTAATTGATTTGTTACATACCTGCGCTCGAATTCCTGCGCACAGTTGTTGAGAGCATTCGAGCGGCATTTATACAGATATATATATAAATTATGTATTATAAATTATGTATTAGGTGCTTGAATTAATTCTCACTGGTGACCGGGAGTGATCAATATTTGAGTTGTTTCTGTGATGTTGCTGCGTTAGCTGCGGCGCTCGAATCAGTTCTTTTTTCGTTTTTCCATCTAGAATACGCTGTTAAAGGGATAAAAGCATCTTGTGTATTGCATGCAACATGCGTACCTTTTATATAATCCGTGATGATACTAGATCATCAGCGGTAAGTTGTAAACAGCGCTTGATAAGATGTATTATTTCCTTTTTAAGTTACATCGCGAGATCTTAATTGTTCATGTCATTAGATAATAATCTTGTCGTTGATTTCTAAGTTCTATGATCGATCTCGCGATTCCGTTATTATTGTTGTCATACGCACGCGATCACGTCTACGCGAGTACTTCGAACATACGCATATTTATTTGAGTTTGTAATAAATTATCTTTAAACTTCTGAATCAGATTAATTTTCCACTGCCGACTAAGCATTTTCTCGCCTATTCCATTTCGCCTTCGGCAAGTCATCGTTGGCGTCAGGCACGCACGGCGCAGTGTTGGACAATGAAACACGTTAACCTTTACAATTGGTGACCCCGACGTGATCGCGTCGCGTCCGTACAATATAATCATCGACATTGCCAGTAGCTCAAGCAACCCTCCTTCGGGCGATCAGGGTAGCTGTACGTCGCCACGTTCATCCGATGAAGTGCCCACTTTCGCAAATCGGAATGTGACCCACTATGTGTTGGAAAATGAAGCAGGATCTATGGTTCGAGCAGATGGAAGACCAATTCCTTACCGCGAATATAACCGTAGACGTGATCAAATACAACTATATGTGATACAGTACCTTGACGACACTTTCCTGTCAGATGTTAGCGACATTGTGCTTAACCCTCCTGCGACTGATAAATACACCGCGCTAAAAAATAGGTTAGTCAGTAGTTTCGCAGATAGTGCCGGAAGAAAATTGCGTAGATTGTTAAATGGTTGACCTAGGCGACTGCCGTACGTCACAGTTGCTTCGCAGAATTAGAGATCTTGCACAAAACGGCATGTCAGGATGTACTCAAATTTTTATAGTTGCAGCGCCTACCACTACAGATACAGGTTCTTTAACAGCTACGAAATACGATATATATATATTATACCATATTTATACACAGAATGTCTATTAGATAAATAGGATTTATTAAAAATATTTAAAAAATGTATATTTATTACAGTTTTTTTTAATGTATACTGTGTTATATAGTACAATAATAATTTATTATTACTACGTATACCATTTCTTAATTTTCAATACATATAATATGTATATCATTGAGTGTTTATTATGTAAATTAGGTTTGTTAAAAACGTTTAAAAGATATATATTTATTATGATTTTGAAATATATATTGTTATACGTATATCATATACTACATTTATACCATATATGTACTTGTGTTTAAAGTACAGGGTTCGCCACCAAAATCTGAACAAATTTCAGTTAAAATTATCCGCTATATTGTGCCTCCGCCAAAGGATGTTGTTGGCTTTTCGAGAAAACCTGATGCTTCTAGTAAACTGTCATATTCTCAAAATGGTCGCGATGTTGAAACATCGAATTATAATCAAAGAGCCGCGATCATCAAAGGCCTTCGTGCTGGGCGCTCAGTAACAGAAATAATTCGATTTTTTGGATATCCGAAATCAATCGTTTATGACATTGTGGCCAAATTTACGACTTTAGAATAGTACAATGAAGGTTCCAGTATGCCAGCGAGGAAGAATCACTCGAAAGAACGCACCACTAGGACACCCGCAGTCATTGAAAAGGCTCAAGCGCTGATTTCGGATGACCCAGGGCAATTGTTGCTAAAATTAGCATCGATTGTTGGTGTAAGCGAGTCAACAATGCGTCAAATTGCCGAGGAGGATATTCGATACAAATTGTACACATTAAATATACGATAGATGCTCTCTGAGGCTGCCAGGACAAGGCGAGTTGCTCGCGATCCAAGGAATTCTGACCTCCCAACAGCCCAGATTTAAATCGTTTGGACTACTACGTATGGAGCGTAGTTGAAAGAATCACTAACAAGTCTCGGCATCCTAATGTGACGTCATTAAAGACCGCTATTGAGGCAGCATTCGTCAACATGGACAGCGCTACATTACAGCATGCGTGCGAACGCTTCAGACCGAGAATAGAGGCTGCCGTTCAAGCTAACGGGAGATATATCGAATAATTATGTTCTATAGAGATCCCCCAAATGCCACGTAAAAGGATTTTTTGTAATATTTAATTTTTCATTAAATACATTTTGTTTAAGGAAATTGTTCGATTTGTCCGGATTTTGGTGGCAGACCCTGTATATTAAGTATACTGAAAGCGTTTAAAAAATGTATATTTATTATATTATTTATACTGTTATACGGTATAATAATCATTGAATATTTTTATCTATACCAATTCTAAATCATTGGTACGTATATTATATCAAGTATATGAGAAAAAAATTATACGAGCAAAAAATAAAAAAAAATTATATAAAGAAAAAATTTAAAAAATCATATGTATATCATTGAGTTAATTTAGGATTCCGTCACGTTTTTCAATGACCTTCGCTGTCGCCGTGAACACCTTCATCATTGGCTCGGATTTTCTAGGGCATTTTAGTTTATTGCCGAACATACAGAACAAGCGTTTAATCGACGACAACACGTCTCTTAAAGTCTCCGCTCAGCTAGCCAGTCGAATTGTTCCTCGCATAACACCGTTGGCCGAAGACTGCTCATATAGATAGATCTTAAGCAAGTTTTCTAAAATTACCAGGACGTAAAATTACCGTGACCTAGTATCAGCAAATTTCAGTCCACGAATCAGATATTCGTAAGACTGCTATCATCACACAGTTCAGACTTTTCAAATTTCCGTACATTCGGACTTCGAAAGGCAACACAAACTTTTCAAAGGTTTATGGATCGTGTAACTGCAGATCTTGATTTCTGTTTTACTTATATTGACGACATTACTATCCCTTCACAGGACGAGACACAGTATAAGGAATACCTTGTAATACTTTCCAACAGATTACAACAGTATGGCATAGCAATCAACCCGAACAAATGTGTGTTCGGCCAGAAAAGCGTCAGTTTCCTAGGACACACAATCACCACCGCTGGTATTAAGCCCCTTCTAGTCCAAGCGATCGCCGAATTTCCGTAACCAGCTACAATCATAGGACTTCGACTTTTCTTGGAGATGCTCAATTTTTATAATCGGTTCCTCAAGAATCTTGTAAGCATGTAGGTGCCATTGTCGAACGCTATCTCAGGACGTAAACGAGACACTAACGCGAAAATAGAGTGTACTTCTTAGCTCAGACAATTTTACCAACGAGTTAAGGAACACTTCGCTCAAGCCACCTCGTTTGCATTTTATAACAGCAATGCGACATTTTTGTTACAAACAGACGCCTCTGACAAAGCAATCGGCGCTATATTACAGCAACGACACAGCGACGGGATATTTCAGCCTCTCAGTTTCTTTTCAAGGAAGCTCACATCTACGCAAGCAAAATATAGCGCATATGATAGAGAATTACTAGCTATCTATGCAGCCCTTTTTCGATACATGTTAGAAGGACGGAGTTTTCACGTTCTCACGGATCATAAACCTCTCGTTTACGCACTCAAGAGAAGTTCAGATCAACAGTTGCCAAGACAAATCCGCTAACTACTTTTCATTTCGGAATTCACAACTGATGTACGTCTCAGACGCTAAGAACATCGTAGCGGATGCGTTATCTTGCGTCGACACTATCGTGATGCCAACCAGCCTCGATATGCAAGAGATCGCAGTAGCTCAAGTCTCGAACGAACAATTATAGCAATTGAAACAGACTATATCAACCTCTTTAAAGCTCAAATGTTTACCTTATCGGAAACGGCATCTACCATTTACTGTGACACGTCAGAAGAAGATATAATACCGTATATTCCCGGACCATTACGCAGACGAGTTTTCGACCTGGTACATCAAATGTCTCATCCAAGTGGCAGAGAAAATCATGCAGAAATTCGTGTGGTTCTCCATGGCTAAGGACATTAAGGATTGGGCCCGCATCTGTTTAGTATGCCAGCAATCCAAAATTCATCGTCACAACCATATGTCACCCACCAATATACCAGTGCCTGACACCCGTTTCAAACACGTCCATATCGATATAGCCGTCCTTTACCTTCATCTAAAGGTTATAGACTCTTCATTAACGACAATTGACGAATTCACACGTTGACCAGAAGCTATTCCAGTGCAGGACTGCACTGCAGACACAGTAGCGAAGATATTCTTCACCCTTTGGATATTCAAATTCGGAGCTCCACGACTAATTACAAACGACCAAGGTTCGCAATTCGAAGCACAATGTTTGACGCACTGACCAAGCTCGTCAGTTTTAAGCGCTGTCGAACAATTGCGTACCATCCTGAAACTAATGGGATTATCAAGCTGTGGCATCGTTTTTTAAAAATTGTATTAATGTGCCATGGTGAAGCTCAACAGATGGATACACTGCCAATAGTACTGCTCGGCCTGAGAACTTGCTTTACAAAGGATCTATGCACTTCCGTAGCTGAATTGGTTTACGGTACTTCACTTAAAATACCGTGCGTGTTCTTCTTCTCTGAAGAAATGTCGAGTGAACCACGAATCTTCATCGAAGATGTCTGCGTAATTATGTAACAGTTACGACCGGGGCCAACCTCTCATCACACATTAGACCTAAACTATCTTTATATAAAGATTTATATAACTGTTCACATGTCTTTCTTAAAGTAGAAGGCAACAGGCGTCCTTTGAACCAACCGTACACCGGACCGCATAAAGTTTTAGAGCGTATCTCGGACAAAGTCGTTGAAATTGAATTAATGATAAATGCGACGCCAACAGACTTAAACCTGCTTCTGCTTATTTAGTAATACATAACTCAGGAACTACTCCTACTACTGCGTCTCCACCTTCAACTAAAATACCAGTGCAATGTGAATCAAAAACTTACTCGGGTCCGATAATCAAGCGAAAGACGATTAGATTTAAGATTTAATTCACATAATATTATGTGAAGCAACCAATTAAGAATAAATTTCTGTTTGTTTCGTTTAATGTTACT
>NW_017280450.1:6996-34147 GCF_001594065.2 Cyphomyrmex costatus | reverse complement strand
GGAATTCACAACTGATGTACGTCTCAGACGCTAAGAACATCGTAGCGGATGCGTTATCTTGCGTCGACACTATCGTGATGCCAACCAGCCTCGATATGCAAGAGATCGCAGTAGCTCAAGTCTCGAACGAACAATTATAGCAATTGAAACAGACTATATCAACCTCTTTAAAGCTCAAATGTTTACCTTATCGGAAACGGCATCTACCATTTACTGTGACACGTCAGAAGAAGATATAATACCGTATATTCCCGGACCATTACGCAGACGAGTTTTCGACCTGGTACATCAAATGTCTCATCCAAGTGGCAGAGAAAATCATGCAGAAATTCGTGTGGTTCTCCATGGCTAAGGACATTAAGGATTGGGCCCGCATCTGTTTAGTATGCCAGCAATCCAAAATTCATCGTCACAACCATATGTCACCCACCAATATACCAGTGCCTGACACCCGTTTCAAACACGTCCATATCGATATAGCCGTCCTTTACCTTCATCTAAAGGTTATAGACTCTTCATTAACGACAATTGACGAATTCACACGTTGACCAGAAGCTATTCCAGTGCAGGACTGCACTGCAGACACAGTAGCGAAGATATTCTTCACCCTTTGGATATTCAAATTCGGAGCTCCACGACTAATTACAAACGACCAAGGTTCGCAATTCGAAGCACAATGTTTGACGCACTGACCAAGCTCGTCAGTTTTAAGCGCTGTCGAACAATTGCGTACCATCCTGAAACTAATGGGATTATCAAGCTGTGGCATCGTTTTTTAAAAATTGTATTAATGTGCCATGGTGAAGCTCAACAGATGGATACACTGCCAATAGTACTGCTCGGCCTGAGAACTTGCTTTACAAAGGATCTATGCACTTCCGTAGCTGAATTGGTTTACGGTACTTCACTTAAAATACCGTGCGTGTTCTTCTTCTCTGAAGAAATGTCGAGTGACCCACGAATCTTCATCGAAGATGTCTGCGTAATTATGTAACAGTTACGACCGGGGCCAACCTCTCATCACACATTAGACCTAAACTATCTTTATATAAAGATTTATATAACTGTTCACATGTCTTTCTTAAAGTAGAAGGCAACAGGCGTCCTTTGAACCAACCGTACACCGGACCGCATAAAGTTTTAGAGCGTATCTCGGACAAAGTCGTTGAAATTGAATTAATGATAAATGCGACGCCAACAGACTTAAACCTGCTTCTGCTTATTTAGTAATACATAACTCAGGAACTACTCCTACTACTGCGTCTCCACCTTCAACTAAAATACCAGTGCAATGTGAATCAAAAACTTACTCGGGTCCGATAATCAAGCGAAAGACGATTAGATTTAAGATTTAATTCACATAATATTATGTGAAGCAACCAATTAAGAATAAATTTCTGTTTGTTTCGTTTAATGTTACTCTTTGTTATTTTCGTTCTAGTATTACTCAGTATTTTTCCCGTAACGTTATGTTGAGGGGGGAGTACTGTGGTGTTGCAGGCGTTAGCTGCGGCGCTCGTGTCAGTTCTTTTTTCATTTCACCCCCCCCTCCCCCCTCCTATCTAGAATATATTCGTTGTTAGAGAGATCGAAAGCGTCTTGCGTATTGCGTGCGACATCCATATACCTGTTGTATAACCCGGCGATAAATTGTAAATAGCGCTTGGTAAGATGTATTATTTCCTTTTTAAATTACGTCGAGAGATTTTAATTATTCATGTCGTTAGACCATAATCTTGTTGTTAATTTCTAAGTTCTGTGTGTCATAATCGATCTCGTGATACCGTTACTATTATATTATCATACGCACGCGATCACGTCTGTGCGAGTTCTTCATACGTACGCATATTTATAAATTATGATTAAACTTCTGAATCAGATTCAGTGATTAACCTTCCAACTAAGCATTTTCTCGCCTATTTCATTTCGCCTTCAGCGAGCCATTGTTGGCGTCAGCACGCACGGCGCAGTGATGGAGACACGTTAGCCTCCACTTTTCAACAATGGTCGAAAGTGACTGCTTATGTAGATGAAAGTATTATAAATAGGCTTTAATAATCAGAATATAACATACGATCGGATGCAAAGAACACAATTTTTTATCGCATCGAAAATGTCGGGTTTCGTACAAAAAAAAAGAGCATTTTTGCTGGAAGCATTACTATTTTGTTTTAACTTCAAGAAATCTGCTACTGAAAGTCATTGTTTGTTAGTGGAGGCTTATGGAGAGCATGCACTATCTGAAACAACTTGCAGAGATTAGTTTAGAAGATTTAAAAACAACGATTTTGACGTGAATGATAAAGAGCGCCCTGATCAGCCGAATAAATTTGAAGTTGGAGAATTGGAGGCATTACTTCAAGAAGATTTATGTTACGCTCAAAGAGTTGTCGAACACATTAAATGTCGATGTGTCAACCGTTAGTAAACGTTTAAAAGCAATAAGAATGATCCAGAAGTTAGGAAATTGGGTCCCACATGAATTGAAAGAAAGAGACATTGCGAAACGTTCAGCCATTTATGAATTGCTGCTCCAAAGACGAAAACGGAAGTCGTAATTGGCGAATCGAATTGTGACTGGCGATGAAAAATGGATTTGTTATGACAATCCTAAACGCAAGAAATCATGGGTACGTGCTGGCGAACCATCAACATCAACGCCGAAACAGGATATTCATGGAAAGAAGGTCATGCAGTGCATTTGGTGGGATCAAGTCGGTGTCATGTGTTGCAGTTGTTTCAAAGATATCAAAAAATGGCTGGATAACTGGGTCGCCTGAATTTTTCTATCGCGGAATCCATTTGTTACCCGAAAAGTGGGAAAAGATTATAGCTTTCGATGGACAATATTGTGAATAAAATATCGGGTATCTTTTTAATAAAAAAGAGCACGAGTATTTTTTATCAGAAAGCAGTGAAAATTAATTCAAGCACTTAATATTATGTATTATACCACCATGATCAAGAAGTTCCCGGAATTCATTCTGAAAATTCAAAATACAAGTTTATTCATCAAAAGTGATATTGTTCCCTTCAAAGTACTCCCCATCGACTGTAACGCACTTATGCCAGCGCTTGAACCAGCTCTCGAAACATTTCTGGAACTCTATTGCGTTGGTATAGCCATCTAGCTGTCTTCGATTTTTCCATTATCTCCTTTCGGCTGTTAAAACGCGTCCCCCGTAGTGTTTTTTGACTCGATCGAACAGAAAAAAATCGCAGGGAGCCATCGGGTAAATTCGATGGTTGTTGGATGGTATTCGTTTCGTTCTTGGTCAAAAATTAAAAAAAACTCTATTTTTAAAACTGTAAAAAATCGAAAACACCTGCAGAGATAGATGTACTCAAGACGGCGTAACTTTTACAAATGCCAAGCTATGCTATGGCAATAAAATTTGGTGGAAAAATGTCAATGATAGATGTGGTAACTTTACTTTTTTATAATTGACTCTTACATTATATTCATTTTTTTACTGATACTGTATTTTACGATTTGATTCTTTTTACTGATTGATAATTGACTCTTACATTATATTCATTTTTACTGATACTGTATTTTACGATTTGATTTAGAAATGTGGAGTAGTTCCATAAACTATATAATTAGACGATTGCTTTGTTTGTTGGACTCTTGCTGGTGTACACGATATGATTATGAACTTAATTATGCGAGTGAGATTAAACATTTATATCAAACAATTTTTATATTTATATACATATTTATTTTGCGTTTATAATTTTATAGTACAATAGTTTGTACATTGTTAACGATCTTGCGATTTTAACACTGAAAATGACCTAATGAAGGTCGAAACGTTTGTTTTTATATTTTATTAAACTTTATATTTATTTATTTTTAATTAATAACAGTTTATTGCTAAGACCTTTATATTTTAACTAATGTTGGCTCGTAGCCCTGTTTTGTATTAATTATTTTTTAAATAAATATGATAATGTAATCGGTCGTAACGGTCAAGCGATTTTGGTTGCTGTATTTCTAATCAATAATATGTGAATTTTATTTACCTCGTATGTAGTACTTACCTCTGTAGTATTTACCTCTCAATTGTGTGCCAAAATTGATTAATTCCCAAATCTCGAGAAGCAGAAAACTGCGTGGGTAAGGACGACGTATACGCCGACGGGTACATCCGCCACTGCTGCAAATGAAAAATCGATACAGCCACAGAAATAAATTTTAGTGCATGTTGCATTAATTGTCCTTATTTAACATTTGGTGAGCAACAAAGATAAAAAATGCATCAAATGCACCAAATTGACGGAAAATTTGGATTAATAACGAGACTTCCCAACTTCAGAGGATGCTGTTTTGATTTTATATGTTTTCAGGAAGATTCAAATGAAGAATACGTTTATGTAGACATAATTTTTCATCACACTTAAATACGAAACAGATGAGTTATATTATTACATATTTAATTTGAAATAGACTACAATTAATTTAATTACAACAAAATTCAATCACATTTTTATTATTATTTGACTCTAATATATCCTTTATATTATAATGTACCTATTAATGTATTTCGAATATTAAGAGTCTTGTACACTTTCTTATCTATTTTTTAGATTTTTTACGTTAAGCTACTATATTTTCACGACAAATACAATAAATTGCAACAAAATTATTTAAAATTATAACACCTTTTGGGTATTGTTAATACTGCAATATTTTAAAAAGTAGTTCAAGAAAAAAAAAATAGTTATTTACAAAATGTAAGATTAATTATAGATAGTATGTCGGTACGTTTTCAGGAAATTTTAGATGAAGGTATAGACAAGACCTGTGGTAAACTCGATTTTAGTGATATTTTAAATGTAGATAAGAACGTAAGCGCGAAAAAAGCTTTAGTTTTACAAATTGTATCTTAATTTTTTTCATCCGATATTGCATATAATATTGTATTAACGGCAGAAAAAGCGTTTTTCAGTGAAATACATTTGGGAAACATTGATATGCATTTGAAAAAAAATATACGCATACTTAATGACGTATTTACAGCTTGTTGCGTAATAAAATGTAATCGTATTTTAATATATTTATTACATATTGAACGTATTAAATGAACTATTTAACTTTTATTATATCTCAGTAGTTTCATCTCTTTCATTATTACGTCTTTCATGAAGTTTTCACTCAACTATTACTGCGATTACTACTACTATGATAAGTAACATTTTTATGGTTTGATGGATGTCAATCTGAAAAGTAACAGTTCAAGTAAACATAAATATTCTCACATTAACGTTTTATGTAACAGATCGAGATTTTGCGTAAATATTTCTTGTAGAACAAGAAGATAAAAAATTAAAAGTACATTTTTATACGAGAGGATATACCTTGTCAAGTAGGGATTCGCTATCGCGGAAATAGGTGTCTAGGAGTTTGCCGTCTTGGAAGTTGGTATCTAGGTTTTTGTCTACGAGGGAAAGGGTGTATAGGAGTTCGTGAAAACGGGTTTACAGGTATTCGCCTTTGAGGAATGTGTTTGTATAGGTGTTGACCGTCGAGGAATGAGGTGTCTTGATGTTCGCCGTCGAATAATTAGGTCTAGGAGTTTTCTCTACGTGCACGGTGGTGGATGTGGGTGCTTGGTGTTCGTGTCGAGGGAATAAGTGTCTTGTAGTTCGTCTTCTGGGAAATAGGTGTGTAGGTGTCGACCGTCGAAGAAAGACGTGTGTGGGTATACGCCATCGAGGAATTAAATGCTTAGGAGTTTTATTAAACTGTTACTACTTTATACAGAAGAGTTTCAAGTACAGAAGATATTCAATAATTAGGTCATAATTGTATATCCAATAAAGTACAGAAGAAGCACTGTAACAACAACATGAAAAATTTTTGTTATTATTGTCTGCTAAATTTTTTTCATTTACCTTAGATCAAACGTTCTAATGGCGGCAGCGGTATCCCAGGCAATATAAGATGCTGCGGTGGTGGTGCCGGCGACCGTCGTCGCCGAATATGTCTATTATAATTTCTTAAAATAAAATTGTAAATTTTAAAAAAAGGATTCCTCCTCCTCCTCAAGGGACCGCGCTGTCGACCTTTCCTGAAACAAAATAAATTAAATAAATTATGAATATTTTATAATATTTAAAAGAATAATAAAAGAAAAAGTGCAGAATACTCACCTCATTATCACTATTATCACTATTAACACAAATGTCACTTGGAGCAATACTTGCTCCAAGTGATAACTGTTGAATGAATGATATCGGTTTAAGCGCGCTCCCCCTCCACGTCAGCGCCCGAAATCAGAGCTTTCGCGCATTATCGTAATAACCGAGAACTTTAATACGAGAGAACATGCGCAGTGAAAAGTAAATATGTATCGATCACATTTTTCATCTCGCTCTGCATACTGAGCAAATATTTTATGAAGAAATTACAAGACGATTTTGCAATTCCCCAATAGTCCTATTCTATAACTCTTAATCGCTTCTGCGTCTTTTCTAACAAATTCAAACAACTGATGACCAAGATTACATTTATCTGCGACTAAGTTATCTATCATTTATCGCTTATATAATACTGTAATGTAAATCAATTGAAATTGATCTATAAGTTTAAACAATTTTTGAAATCTTAATAAAATACGTAATATTTAATTATTAAATGCGTAATATTGAAAATGTAAACAATAAATGTATTCCCTGTTGATGTGTCTTGACGCATGTATGTGTGTATGGATGATGTATATGTGTCTGGGTACAGGTTTACAGATGACTTTTTTTTGTTTAAATTGACTGGGCTAATACAAGAAAAAATTTTTGTTATTATTGTCTGCTAAATTTTTTTCATTTACCTTAGATCAAACGTTCTAATGGCGGCAGCGGTATCCCAGGCAATATAAGATGCTGCGGTGGTGGTGCCGGCGACCGTCGTCGCCGAATATAACTATTATAATTTCTTAAAATAAAATTATAAACTCTAATAAATGGATTCCTCCTCCTCCTCAAGGGACCGCGCTGTCGACCTTTCCTGAAACAAAATAAATTATGAATATTTTATAATATTTAAAAGAATAATAAAAGAAAAAGTGCAGAATACTCACCTCATTATCACTATTATTACTATTAACACAAATGTCACTTGGAGCAATACTTGCTCCAAGTGACAACTGTTGAATGAATGATATCGGTTTAAGCGCGCTCCCCCTCCACGTTTGCTCCCACTCAGCGCCCGAAATCAGAGCTTTCGCGCATTATCGTAATAACCGAGAACTTTAATACGAGAGAACATGCGCAGTGAAAAGTAAATATGTATCGATCACATTTTTAATCTCGCTCTGCATACTGAGCAAATATTTTATGAAGAAATTACAAGACGATTTTGCAATTCCCCAATAGTCCTATTCTGTAACTCTTAATCGCTTCTGCGTCTTTTCTAACAAATTCAAACAACTGATGACCAAGATTACATTTATCTGCGACTAAGTTATCTATCATTTATCGCTTATATAATACTGTAATGTAAATCAATTGAAATTGATCTATAAGTTTAAACAATTTTTGAAATCTTAATAAAATACGTAATATTTAACTAATAATATAATGAAATAAGGGCAATGAGCCAATTTTCATTAAAAATCTTTAAATCAATCTAATATATTGCGAAGAATATCACGTAATGTTGGCGTTTCGTCCCGGCTTCCACTACTGGACTCATCAGTAAGGTATTGTAATGGAAGCCTACCTTAGACGCCTGTTTTAGTTATTAAATCGAGATTCTATATATACAGATATACGCGTATCAAAGCACTTGCGAGAATCTTAACGAATATCTATAGACCTCTGATGGCGGGTCGACGTAGTAATATTCTTCGCAATATATTATTCACAGTAATATATATATATATGTGTGTTCCCTTCCCACCCCCCCACCGCCCAATTTGCGCGCCGAACAATCGTCGGTCTTTAAACGCAATTCTATCTGAAAATACTAATATACATTGAAAATGACCCGATCGGAGTCGAAACGTTTGGAAAACCTCTGGAAACCTCCAATGTACATCGCATATCCTCAATCTTGAAACGCAACTCTAATAAACTGAAATAAATATCCCCTTAATTTACTTGAAATTTAAACGCATTGATTTCGCCCGCGTCATTTAAATATTTATGATAAGGCTCAATAAGTATTCAACTAATAATATAATGAAATAAGGGCAATGAGCCAATTTTCATTAAAAATCTTTAAATCAATCTAATATATTGCGAAGAATATCACGTAATGTTGGCGTTTCGTCCCGTAATATTTAATTATTAAATGCGTAATATTGAAAATGTAAACAATAAATGTATTCCCTGTTGATGTGTCTTGACGCATGTATGTGTGTATGGATGATGTATATGTGTCTGGGTACAGGTTTACAGATGACTTTTTTTTGTTTAAATTGACTGGGCTAATACAAGAAAAAATTTTTGTTATTATTGTCTGCTAAATTTTTTTCATTTACCTTAGATCAAACGTTCTAATGGCGGCAGCGGTATCCCAGGCAATATAAGATGCTGCGGTGGTGGTGCCGGCGACCGTCGTCGCCGAATATGTCTATTATAATTTCTTAAAATAAAATTGTAAATTCTAAAAAAAGGATTCCTCCTCCTCCTCAAGGGACCGCGCTGTCGACCTTTCCTGAAACAAAATAAATTAAATAAATTATAAATATTACTAAACTTACCTCTCAAATCGACGCTCAAATTGAGCACAACGTCGAATTTTCTGAAATAAATAAAAAATATATATACTGTTTTTATATTTTATTAAACTTTATATTTATTTATTTTTAATTAATAACAGTTTATTGCTAAGACCTTTATATTTTAACTAATGTTGGCTCGTAGCCCTGTTTTGTATTAATTATTTTTTAAATAAATATGATAATGTAATCGGTCGTAACGGTCAAGCGATTTTGGTTGCTGTATTTCTAATCAATAATATGTGAATTTTATTTACCTCGTATGTAGTACTTACCTCTGTAGTATTTACCTCTCAATTGTGTGCCAAAATTGATTAATTCCCAAATCTCGAGAAGCAGAAAACTGCGTGGGTAAGGACGACGTATACGCCGACGGGTACATCCGCCACTGCTGCAAATGAAAAATCGATACAGCCACAGAAATAAATTTTAGTGCATGTTGCATTAATTGTCCTTATTTAACATTTGGTGAGCAACAAAGATAAAAAATGCATCAAATGCACCAAATTGACGGAAAATTTGGATTAATAACGAGACTTCCCAACTTCAGAGGATGCTGTTTTGATTTTATATGTTTTCAGGAAGATTCAAATGAAGAATACGTTTATGTAGACATAATTTTTCATCACACTTAAATACGAAACAGATGAGTTATATTATTACATATTTAATTTGAAATAGACTACAATTAATTTAATTACAACAAAATTCAATCACATTTTTATTATTATTTGACTCTAATATATCCTTTATATTATAATGTACCTATTAATGTATTTCGAATATTAAGAGTCTTGTACACTTTCTTATCTATTTTTTAGATTTTTTACGTTAAGCTACTATATTTTCACGACAAATACAATAAATTGCAACAAAATTATTTAAAATTATAACACCTTTTGGGTATTGTTAATACTGCAATATTTTAAAAAGTAGTTCAAGAAAAAAAAAATAGTTATTTACAAAATGTAAGATTAATTATAGATAGTATGTCGGTACGTTTTCAGGAAATTTTAGATGAAGGTATAGACAAGACCTGTGGTAAACTCGATTTTAGTGATATTTTAAATGTAGATAAGAACGTAAGCGCGAAAAAAGCTTTAGTTTTACAAATTGTATCTTAATTTTTTTCATCCGATATTGCATATAATATTGTATTAACGGCAGAAAAAGCGTTTTTCAGTGAAATACATTTGGGAAACATTGATATGCATTTGAAAAAAAATATACGCATACTTAATGACGTATTTACAGCTTGTTGCGTAATAAAATGTAATCGTATTTTAATATATTTATTACATATTGAACGTATTAAATGAACTATTTAACTTTTATTATATCTCAGTAGTTTCATCTCTTTCATTATTACGTCTTTCATGAAGTTTTCACTCAACTATTACTGCGATTACTACTACTATGATAAGTAACATTTTTATGGTTTGATGGATGTCAATCTGAAAAGTAACAGATCAAGTAAACATAAATATTCTCACATTAACGTATGTATGTAACAGATCGAGATTTTGCGTAAATATTTCTTGTAGAACAAGAAGATAAAAAATTAAAAGTACATTTTATTACGAGAGGATATACTTTGTCAAGTAGGGATTCGCTGTCGCGGAAATGGGTGTCTAGGAGTTTGCCGTCTTGTGTGTGGAAGTTGTGGTATCTAGGGTTTTGTCTACGAGGGAAAGGGTGTATAGGAGTTCGTGGAAATGGGTTTACAGGTATTCGCCTTTGAGGGAAACTTACCTCTCAAATCGACGCTCAAATTGAGCACAACGTCGAATTTTCTGAAATAAATAAAAAATATATATACTGTTACGTCCAAGCTCCGATTCCGGGAGGAGCTGCGGAAGGGCGCAACGAACTCTGCCCGAGATTCGGTCACGCTCGATCCCCAAATTTCGGAAGGGGCAACGGAGGAGCGTCACCGAGTTCGGGCTCTCGCAGGTACACACCGTGGAGTGTCCTACGAGTCGATCGTACCTTTAAATGCTCCGGAAAATGGGTCAGTGTCTCGAAAGAGACACTATGACGCCTTTTTCCGAGAGCGGTCACGATCGTTGGTCCTTTAATTTAGGTCAGGGAACTTAATCCCTTTTACCTGGGAGTGGACCTGTGCGATCTAACGGGAATGGATGAAGGAATACGAGAAAGGGTTTAAGAAATTAAATTAAAACGGGTTTTGCATTTTAAAATTAAATTTCTTACGCATTTATTAATTACGCATTTATTAATTACGCATTTATTAATTACGCATTTATTAATTATTTTTATCTAATAATGATATATTACCATGAAAAGTAACTGATATATTGTTAATTAAAGGTGCCAGAGTTCAAAGTGAACATACATAAAGTGTATGAAACTTTCGGCCGATTTTCGAATCGCCTCTGTCTTCCGCTGTCTCCCTCACCTCACCGCCCCGCGCGCGGTCCAAATGCCGCATGACACGATGACAGTCGAGCTTTGAAGTCCAAGAATTACACGGAGCGGACTTAGTCGCGAAAGCACGAGAGCGCGCGCGAATTTCCTAAGTATTTCGCGTGAATTATCGTTTCTTACTACCACAGACGCTAAGTGCTGATATCTACCTCTTCGAATAATACGCGGTTCCTACAACTTAGAATAGTATTAATAATGAGAGAATAATGCGAATCGCGGCTTCGTTGATCCGGTTTATATACTGACAGCAGGTTAGCGTCTCGCGGTAAGGGGGTGTTGTGACATAACACTCTAAAGAATTTTAATTACATTTTTAAGGATATCGCTAGATTTGTCAAAATGGTGCACGAGGTGATTCTTTGTGTGTGGTTCTATTGCTGAACAGTTTAGCTTCGCCCGAAATGCGCTTGCATACTTGCATGAGTGTTCGTTGTTTTTATATTTACTCGGTGAATTTAGCAGTATTTCACGATCAATTCTTGGTCTCTATTTATACTTTTTATTATCAGTATGCGCTTTTTATATCTTTGATTGTTGCTCTTTTTGGTAGAATTGCATGGTGTAAACGTTTTATACGTTTTGTCAATAGTTTAATCGAGTTTTCCCTCGATTGTTATTAACAATAAAATGGTTTCTTTTTAGTTCATGTGTGATGTCGTTAGATTGCCATTAAAAAGAGAAACAATTTAAATGTATAAAACTAATATGAGAATAGGGCTACGAGCCTGAGATTCATTAAAATCTTTAATTCTATTAATTCTACAATAAATATTTAATTTACGCGGGCAAAATCAATGCGTTTAAATTTCTGGGGGGGGGGGGGGGTGGGAAGGGAATACATATACATACACATATATCACTTTGAATAATATATTGCGAAGAATATTACTACGTCGACCCGCCATCAGAGGTCTATAGATATTCGCTAAGATTCTCGCAAGTGCTTTGATACGCGTATATCTGGATATATAGAATCTCGATTTAATAACTAAAACAGGCGTCTAAGGTAGGCTTCCATTACAATACCTTACTGATGAGTCCAGTATTGGAAGCCGGGACGAAACGCCAACATTACGTGATATTCTTCGCAATATATTATTAGAATTAATAGAATTAAAAATTTTAATGAATCTCAGGCTCGTAGCCCTATTCTCATATTAGTTTTAAATTCGTTGAGCCTTATTACAATAAATATTTAAATGTATAAGTTATTGTTTTTAATAAGCGGTTCTCTATGCATTAGCGTGGAGAAATGTATCGGCGCGCGTGATTTTCAGTATTTTCACGCGCTGATCACGTGTATTATAGCGTGATCGGTACCTTAGCGGCGCGACAGCACATTGCGACTGAATAGCTGAGGGTCTATTCTTGAAAAGAAACGTATACGAAAGTCTAAGGAAATACTACAGTATACGTTACGTATACTATAGTATTTTCCTAGTTTTTCGTATACGTTTCTTTTCAGGAATAAAGCTTTATTGACGCCCATCGCCAGTGAGTATTTATCCTTATTTGTTCGGTATGAAAATTTTATAATTTATTATGCAAACGCACATTATTATTAACAGAACGGAAAGGATTTTTTTATCTTGTTATTTAATCGGATCCCTGATTCAGAGTGGTTATCGTTTTCTTTAACTTCGTTGGCGAAGTTTAAAGCGTCGTCCTCAGAAAGATACGGGGGTGCCTGTTTCTCCCAAGGTAGTTGCCTTGACCTTATTTCAACGGAGTTAGCTCTTGTAACGAGAGTAAGTGCCACTGTCCTTTGAGTTCATATGTAGCTATAGGACTACAAGTGATCTCGGTGCCCTTGGTGGAGAGAGTTCGTGTTTGCGACAGAAGATACATTAGAACCCCGTTGGCTACAACCGATAATTCTAGGAAGCAGGTTTCAATGGGTCTCAGTTGTACTAGTACCGGAAGGCACTGAAGAATACGTGCAGCTTCTCCTTGGATACGAGCCGAGTGTCCAGTTGCTCAGTAAGCGCGTAGCAAGCGTGTTCGGATCGCTGTACGCGTTAAGGATAGCGGTACGTATTTTTGCGGATTCTTTTTGACATTTTTCTAGCTAGACTGATACACGTGTAGAAATTTTTGACGCTTTCGTGCGCGGTGCGCTTCATAAAGTAATATAGGAATGAAAAATTATAGATTAAGCGTAACTTATTTATACATTCTTAAAATTATTACTCATTATTTCTACGCAAAAAAGAAGCGCGAGTGCTCCGTTTGAAAAATAGTTACAAGCGTCGCGACATGCATGGACGAAGAAAACAATGTTATTTCCATTGTCAGTTACCGCGTAGGCAGTAGGGTGGTTGTCGGCTTGAATTTTGGTAACGATGCACATCCGGATCGGGCTAATATGCGCGCATGGGACTAAATATCGCTCGCGCGCGTGGATGAAAAATGTCACAATAATCTGGTATTTCGCCAAGATGTTCCTTAACGAAAAATTTTAATTTTTCAAATTCCCTCCGAATTTCTTGTCAAAAGTAAGAAACTTTTGTATAAAAACCGTCTTGTAAAATCAACTGCTTTATCTAATAGGTGCGTGAATCGCGAGATTCGAACTCTGATTTATTACGCCGTAAGTTGTAAAAAATTGCAATTTAATTTTGCGGGGATTAATTGTTCAAATTTCATATTATAATATAAAATTTAATTCATCGTAACCCATCGTGAACCTGAAAAGTTACATCATTTAAAAAAATGTAAATTAGTATAACAAAATGTTTTACATTAAATATTTTATATTTACACTTATATAATAAAAATAATGAATTATTTTTGCATAAAAATAAAATACTTACTTTGTTTATTCTGACACATTTATTCATTGCGATCATTACCAGTATATTAATTGAAAAATCGGGTCTCATATGCGCTTGGGAAATCACATATAAAATCATTCACAAATGCAACACGCGTGATTCCATGTATTTTTTAATAGAAAGAGGGGGAGGATTTAAGGGCTCGAATGTACCTATTAATTCTCTCAGAATGTTTTCTGAAGGAATATTATAATAGTATATTATGATTTATCATGATAATTTTTTTAATCTCATGCGCGCATATCAGTACGATCCGGACCACTGTGCGACGCCTCTGTAGAGTATCGAGTGCGGTAATTAATGATATCAAATCCCTCAATCCGCACGCCGCACGCCGCATTTATTGCCTACTCCCGTACCCTTCCGACCCCGTGGCGTTCCCCGGATCAGGGAGGTCGGCGTAATCGTCGGCCCTGGCCGATTTGTTCTTAAAACCGACCCGAAGAGAATCGAACTCGTCGGTTTACCCGTGGGTGCGAGCCCAGAGATAATTGTCTTTCAAATTTATCCGCAGCCCGCGTCAGTCCACCCCAGGCCGGATGTAACACTGTTATTAGCAGAATTTAATTCTATTTCATTTCTAGGTGCATCATCTGAGATAATTGAGTCGGTGTCGCTATTATCAGTGAGATAAACCAACAATGAGTGTTTCTTCATCCTCAGGCGCGCGGGATCGATGGAAGCGGAGTGATTCATGGCCTAATGCAACTAGATTGGTGTGAATGTCAGGACCCAGAATATCTTCGGAGTTAAAAGATTCGGGCGAGGTATGGTCATAATATTCTATGAGTATTTGCTAAATACCGGATCTTAAGTTATATCGTGGCAAGGGCGCGCTTGATGCTTTGCTTAGGATTTCTTCGAGATTTGAGTCTAAATTACAGATACTATTCTTTCTGGTAAGACCATTAGTAGTATCTTCGTTACTTGTCAAATTCGGTTCCAAACCATCATTTTCAATATTCAACATAAATTAAAAAAGCGAAGTAAGAGTCAGAAGTAAATTACATTTAAAATAATATTAAAATGTTAACATACCTATTTAATTCAAAATTTGAAACAAGAAAAATATTACACAAAATTGCTTAAAATTAAAAAACATGACGTCCGTTAATTAAAATTAAAAACATGCTGCACGTGACAAGTTTCGACTCCTTGATTGAGTCCTCTTCAGACTAAAATACAGTCTCTTTCGTAGGTAAAATTATTACAAATAGTCAAAATATGATATTGTTGTTGAAAAATTTGATAATTCGTAGATTAACAAAGTTTCAAAATAATAATTAAAAAACCGATATAAATTATGTCCATTTGTTCGAATAATATGTGTCCAATAATGTAATATAAAATAAAATGCAGTGCAACGGCAATGCGTTGTAAATGCACAGAACAACAAATTTCTGTACATTTTATAAGGAGATGTAATTCTTATGACACTTACATCTCCTTATAAAATGTACAGAAATTCGTTGTTCTGTGCATTTACAACGCATTGCCGTTGCACTGCATTTTATTTTATATTACATGCTCACTTACATGGACACATTTTTCTTTTTTCTTCTTACTAAACACATATTATTCGAACAAATGGATATAATTTATATCGGTTTTTTAATTATTGTTTTGAAACTCTGTTAACCTACGAATTATCAAATTTTTCAACAACAATATCATATTTTGACTATTTGTAATAAATTTACCTACGAAAGAGACTGTATTTTAGTCTGAAGAGGACTCAATCAAGGAGTCGAAACTTGTTACGCGCAGCATGTTTTTAATTTTAAGTAACGGACGTCATGTTTTTTAATTTTAAGCAATTTTGTGTAATATTTTTCTTGTTTCAAATTTTGAATTAAATATGTTAACATTTTAATATTATTTTAAATGTAATTTACTTCTGACTCTTACTTCGCCTTTTTAATTTATGTTGAATATTGTTATATTAAGAGTCCTTGAATATTTTTATCATATTTTCAATATTCTCTTCTGCAGGAAAAGGAGATTCTGGGAGTGGCAATGCTTGGAGTTCTGTTAGTGATGGGAGTGCTTCTGCGAGCTGCATAGGAGGAAAGGAAAGAGGAGGAGGCGCTCCCTCAGACCTTGCTGTATTCGGGGGCGGTAGTGCCGAAAAAGGCATTCTCATCTGGCTATTGTTGAGCTGGCGACCAGCATTCTTACGAGGTAGCTCATCATCGGAATCAGAAAGGTCCTCGACATAGTATGATGAGTCTAGGTTACAACAGAACTTCTTTCGAATAGGTAATACAGAAAAGTGAGTGTTATTTTAAATAGATATAGGATTTTTAGAGAGTGCATCTGCATTATTGTTACAAGTGCATTATTTATATCTTATTTTATAGTCGTGTTCCTCGAGCTTAAAGTGTCATCTCATGAGACGCGAGATCGAGTCTTTTACGCGGTGTAATCAGGTTAAGGGCTGATGATCGATGACGAGAGTGAAAGCATGGCCGTATAGGTAAGGTCAAAAATGGTTCGCGCAATAGATTATCGCTAAGTTTCTTCTCTATAGTATTATAGAATAGTTTCTTTCGGCTGAATTTAGTACTCTTAACGCGTATGGAAAGGTCCAATAATTTTCTGGCTAAGTACTCCGCCAACATCGTAGCCTGAGACGTCTGTAGTAAGAATGAATTCGCGATCAAAGGGATATTGCAAAATAGGTTCTTTGCTGAGTAATTCTTGTAGAGTATCAAAAGCTAATTGTATATCTTGAGTCCCATTGAAATAAGCTTCCTTTTTTAATAGGTTCAACAGAACGAACTGGCAACTTTAAAGAAATCAGATATGAAACGTCTATCCCGCGAGACCAAAGAAATTGACGCACATTTTTCACGTTTCGGAAAGTTCTTTACCGCAGTGTCCTTCTGGTCTGGTCAGACACCGTCTTCTCCGATTATGTGATCCAGGTAAGCTACTTCATGGCGAAGAAATTCACATTTGTCGGGTTGGAGGATCAGATTACCGACGCGCAATTGTTGCATTAATTTTGTTATTTTAAAATATGTTTGTGATAAGGGTCAATAAGTAAATTTAAAAATAATGAAAAAGAAAAAGAGCTACAAAAAATTAATAAAATAATAATATAATTGAATTATAAACTCTTATATGTTTCAAAACAATTACAATTTAAGTAAAAAACATAAAAAGGCTATGAAGAGTCAACGCTGTTACCAGTGCGCAAAACATATACAATCTTAAAATCTTAAAATAAACTCTCATGAGAAAAATTTAAAATTCATAATAGATATTTTGTTACTCAATGACTATCCTCTGGACTTCATTTTTGAAAATGTCAGTAAAAGAATTAAATCAATTATAAATAAGCCTTTACAAATTATACTTAATTCCAATGATAATAACTCAATAAGAAATAAAATAAATTGGTTAATTATACCTTATATAAAAGGATTTTCCGACAGATTCAAAAACATTGTCAATGGATTCAATCATAAAATATCATTCTTTAGTATTAATAAATTGAACGATTGCATTAAGGTCCTATTCCACATGATACAAAAATGAATGTAATCTACAAAATAAAATGCAATGATTGTGATGCAACCTATGTTGGACAGACTAAGAGAAAATTGATAACAAGAGTTAATGAACATCGTAATCATATACGGAGGAACACTTCCAAATCTGTTATTACTGATCATAGGTTGGATCATAATCATGAATTTGACTGGAATAATGTGGATATTTTGGACTGCAAAAGTTTTTATCATAAACGATTAATATCAGAAACGCTTTACATTACGACACAAAGTAATGGTCTTAATTTAAAAACGGATACCGATGGTCTTGATCGTTCATACGCTGATATTCTGGACAAACTAATAAACATTAATTTGACCTAACTTGTTTGTGGTCTGTGGATTTGTATTAACTGTCTTCATTATATCGTTATATATCGTTACATACAGACATATTGACGATGAAAATTGACTAATTGCGATTTATTGATGTAATTGATTTCATGTCTTTGTCGACCAACTGAGGTAAGCTTATTTAGTATTAACTTTCTTCCGTTTTATCAAAAATTGTTTTAATAAATTTTTAATAAATTTTTAATTTTGAATATCAAAAACATGTCTTCAAGGCTATAGGAGTACACCGCTGGTTGTTAGGTTGCGCAATAAATTATAAATCTTGTAATATCAAATCTCGTACGTTTCGACTTTATTTTTAAGTCATCCTCAGCACAATAATCGTTTACTTATTATTACCATCCTGGCACTCACCAAAGCAAAAATCGCCTATCCACTTCAGTTTCATGGCTGAGCGATCTATATCTTTTATGCTGTATGAGAACCAACATGACGTTTACAACTATATTCCTTAAATTATACCAACAATTGTTCCAAATCCACCAACATGTTTAACATATTTTATTAAAAAATTATTGTCAAATTAGACGTTAAAACATTTTATCCATTACAAAGAGTCAAATTTTTGCTTTGGTGAGTGCCAGGATGGTAATAATAAGTAAACGATTATTGTGCTGAGGATGACTTAAAAATGAAGTCGAAACGTACGAGATTTGATATTACAAGATTTATAATTTATTGCGCAACCTAACAACCAGCGGTGTTAGCCTTGAAGACATGTTTTTGATATTTGAAATTTAAGGAGTTATTTACATATGTTGAACGAAACATTAATTTAGAATAATTTGATTTTTAATTTTGATGTATTATTATATATTTCGCAGACATACTCAATTATTCATATTCGTATACATACTTTCACTTAAAGAAGTGATGGTCTTACCTCAGGTTGGTGGATGTATTCCATATTATTGCGGGACAACATCATTGTTCACAACCTCGAGTATTTTTTAATTTCTTATTTGTAATTGTCGCTGATGATGATCCGAAACTTAGGATCGAAACGTTCGACATTGTATCTATGTTTTAGATTTTAAGATTGTATATATATGTTTTGCGCACTGGTAACAGCGTTGACTCTTCACAGCCTTCTTATGTTTTTTACTTAAATTGTAATTGTTTTAAAAAGAGCTACGAGCCAAAAAATTCGTTAAAATATACAATTGTTTGTAAATAAAAATTGTTATTTGGTTGAAATTACATAGTTTAATTAGAAAAACAAGAAATAGATAACGTTTCGACCTCTATTAGGTCATATCAATGTTACAATGATCGCAAATTATTAACAAATGTTCGAAATTATAAAAACATAAAAAAATATAAAAAATATGGGTGTGCAATCTCACTCGCATAGTTGAAGTTGCATTTATTTCGGCACACCAGCAAGAATCCATAAAATAATGTAATTCGTCTAGTTATAAACGTAGTTTGTAAAAGCGTATAATAATTGTTTCTTATAAAATTGTATCGATGTATGATTTATAAAATTATCCGTTGTTAGAACAATGCGATGACAGCCAAGTTTAAGATGTTACACATTAGAGGTTTAGAAATTCAAATTTCTAAAGAGATATCACAACTATTGAAATGAGATAGAAAAAATGTCAATTCGATCTCTAAACGAAAATCTTCAAAATACAAGATTATGTGTCACATATTTACATCAAAAATATTAAAAAATGTATTAAACCCTCATTGCATTCTCTAAATATGCAATTTTTTATTATTCGAAAATGTTAAAATTCCAACACAAGTTTCGAATCGACAACTTTTTGATCTTAACGATGTCGAAACTCTTTTCGAAGAACTATTTCTGGGTGTAAATTCATTTTGTCAAGATGTTCACCAGATATATAAAATCTATCGCTATGCAGACTGACTATACTTATTATGTGCCTTATGGGTGCGGATAAATAATCGAGTCCGTAGTAATTATAAAATTTCCGATGCTCTGTTATGATCTTTAACAATATTAATTTCGCAGCTTGTTTTTTTTGGCTACTTTTAAATTTACATTTTGGGGAATTTATAACTTAAAAATTGATAAAGGACTCTTGATATAAACACAAACGAAAAGAACAAAGGACATTGTAAGAGTCATGTAAATTAAATGTTAAATCGATGGATAAAACGTAACAGTTATATATGGTATAATAAAATATCATCTTACATAATTATGGATTGTACATTACAAAAAAATTAATTACAAAGTTCTATATACTACTTTACGTTTCGGCTCTCGGATTGAGCCATCCTCAGAGGTAACATCATAATTATTAGAATAATCTTGTATGAACATCTCCGTGTCTCAACATTGTTCGCTATGCGATTGACAGATCAAATAAGCTATTAAGTACAATAAATTAACAAGCGATTAATTATTATCAATCTACGTATAATAAATTACGTTAATAATAAAATTATAATTCTGTCTAACCTTTAGAGATGGATATATTGTTCTATTTTCACAATAACTTAATAATGTAATACAATTAAAAATCGGATCGTTAGTGTATGAAAACAAAAAACTGTAAAGATATTATACTACTCTTTTACAAATTTCACAAAAATTCGAGTAAATCATCTACAACTATAGCTAAACATGTTAACGCAATGAGTGCTCGATGACAACTGAGACAGACCACAAAACGACAATATTAAATCTTGTTTATGATAGGATAATATGCATAATAGAGACCTTCTGTGTCGGTTTGTAAATTAAGACTGTTATTCTGTCTTTTTATATTGAGCATCTCCGAGATTATACGTTTTCTGTAACACGGTTCTTCGTCTAATATTTCAACTGCATCCCAACGAAATTCATGATCATGTTGTAACCTGTAATCAGTGATAACAGAACGTATAAACGTGTTATGTCGAATGTGATTCCGATGTTCTGCTATTCTAGTTTTTAGTTTTGTCTACTCGTCTGTCCGATGTAAGACGCATCGCAATCTCCGCATGAGATCTTATATACTACATTGTTCTTCGAGTTTTTTGGACGTGTGTCTTTCTGAACTTTTATGTACTTCCTTATCTTATTAGGACTGTGAAAAGAAACTCTGATGTCATTACTGTTAAATCTTTTAAATTTGTCTGTATGAAATGGTATGAATGGTACTGTAAGCCAGGATGTAGATACTTCATTGTTAGCTGTTTCAGTAGAGTTTTTATGTGCAGGATGTTTTATTTTAGTCAACTGTTTAATACGTTATTTGACAGTTTCAAAGATAAACGGTAAGGGATAGTCATTTTCCAAAAGAATATCAATTACAAAAGTTAAGTTCTTGGTGTGAAACCTATAGTCAGATAAAATATAGGCTCTATCAACCAGAGAGAATATGACACCTTTCTTCTGGAAAATAGGATGGTTCGAGTAGAAATTGAGAAAACGTCCGGAAAAGGTAGGTTTACGGTACCAATCAAAATTATCCTATCATAAACAAAGTTTAACATTGTCGTTTTGTGGTCTGTCTCATTGTCAGTTGTCATTGAGCACTCATTGCGTTAACATGTTTAGCTATGGTTGTAGATGATTTACTCGAATTTTTGTGAAATTTGTAAAAGAGTAGTATAATATCTTTACAGTTTTTTGTTTTCATACACTGACGATCCGATTTTTAATTGTATTACATTATTAAGTTATTGTGAAAATAGAACAATGATGTCCATCTCTAAAGGTTAGACAGAATTATAATTTTATTATTAACGTAATTTATTATACGTAGATTGATAATAATTAATCGCTTGTTAATTTATTGTACTTAATAGCTTATTTGATCTGTCAATCGCATAGCGAACAATGTTGAGACACGGAGATGTTCATACAAGATTATTCTAATAATTATGATGTTACCTCTGAGGATGGCTCAATCCGAGAGCCGAAACGTAAAGTAGTATATAGAACTTTGTAATTAATTTTTTTGTAATGTACAATCCATAATTATGTAAGATGATATTTTATTATACCATATATGACTGTTACGTTTTATCCATCAATTTAAAATTTAATTTACATGACTCTTACAATGTCCTTTGTTCTTTTCGTTTGAATTTATAATTTATTATTAACGCTAATGCTTTGACTTGATACTTTTGAAAAATTTATTTGTTTATTTTTCGGCGTGCTTGACGCAAAAGATTCAGCGGTTGAGCTTCGCATGAGGGGAACATGTCTCTTGGAGCTCTCAGGAGGGAATGGTACAGCAGTCGTGAAAGAATTATATTTGGCGACGACTGGTGTACAAAAAAATCCCTCGTGAGTACTCTTCGCGGTAGACTTAATTTATATGAATTAGTAGAATTAATAGAATTAGGACTAGGAATTAATAGAATTAATAGAATTAATAGGGTTAGCAATAGTAAGAGGTGATTATTTATATTAAAAGAATTAGTAGATTCAGCGATTTCATGAGGAGTGACATAGCAAAGCATCTGTTGATTATTAGCGTCAGTAGGAGAATTGTTAATTTCTTTTGTTTCATTTTCAGATATGTTAGAGAGCGAGTTATTTTGTGAATCAGTCTTCATTAGTATCGGATGAGTCGGAGAACCTTTTAGAAAGAGAGCGAGCAGTGTGAATTACGGACTGAGGAGGTTCGTGAGATATCTTTTCAATTTCTGTTAATTATACGGTAGATATTGAAATTTTTACTTCGTAGTCGAGGGTGTTAATAATTCTTATATAGGCCTTGTTATTGTTACAGGTGACGAGAGAATCTGCCACAAAGATTCCGTCATACGTTCGTAATCGAGAAGGATATTACGTTTTTATTTCCGGTCTGATACTCGGATCACAAAACAAAGAGTTAATCAGGGCAGGAAGAACAATGAATTCTCTTGGTTTGAAGAGAAATGAGAGAATTCCCATGCTAATAGGGAAGTATCACAACTGTCCGACTCCGATTTGATTCCCCATGAAATATGTTGTTAAGCACAAAAATCTAAGAGACACGTATTTTTTTATACGTGCCCCAACTCATGTTTAAGGGGTGAAACACCCCTTTGAAAAAAAACGGTATTTTTCTTTTGAGGCGAATATCGTCGGAAGTATAAAAGATGTAAAAAAAATTTTTTTAACAAAAGTTGTACAGTTTCAAGAGTACTTTAAAAATACAAAAAAAAATTAAAAAAATTTTTTTTGTTTTTCAAAGTACCCCCACCATCCATAATTTTTTTAAATTTTCATATTTTTTCTTTCCCAAATTAAAGATTATTTTTTTACGAATTCAACCATGTGTAATAAAGTTATATTACAACTTAACATTTTCGAGAAATAATTATTAACGCTTCCGTATATACGTTATCCATGTTCATATGCGTAAGTAATTGTCGTCGAAACAATAAGATACATGAAAAGATAGTTTAAGTAAAATTTTCATAGTTTTCTATATGCTTTATGAATGTATAATATATTGGTAGATATGTATTTAGATTTTCTGAATATGTAATATTCTTAAAATATATATATATTAACTCTGTTATTATTTGTTCGACATAAATTCTTCCATGAATAAAAATTAAAAACAATTTTATTTCAAGTCCATCCTCTTATAATAAAATTATTGTATAAGATTAAATCTAATTGTTAGAAAATCTTACGTCTGAAGAATTCGTCACGTGTAATGACATAAGAAAAATATCTTTCTAAAAGTCAGGTATATACTTTCGATAATATAAAAATATATTTAATACTAAATCTTGAAGTAGTCAAATAAAATCCAGGACGTTTCGGCTATGCGTTTTAGCCATCCTCAGCAGATATGTGTTGATTCACAAAGATTCGATAAGAAACATCTCTCTCGGCCATAAAGTTTCCATACTTTTGGTAACGAATATGTGGAATCTAAATGTAAAACGCATAGCCGAAACGTCCAGGATTTTATTTGACTACTTCAAGATTTAGTATTAAATATATTTTTTTATTATCGAAAGTATATACCTGACTTTTAGAAAGATATTTTTCTTATGTCATTACACGTGACGAATTCTTCAGACGTAAGATTTTCTAACAATTAGATTTAATCTTATACAATAATTTTATTATAAGAGGATGGACTTGAAATAAAATTGTTTTTAATTTTTATTCATGGAAGAATTTATGTCGAACAAATAATAACAGAGTTAATATATATATTTTAAGAATATTACATATTCAGAAAATCTAAATACATATCTACCATATTATACATTCATAAAGCATATAGAAAACTATGAAAATTTTACTTAAACTATCTTTTCATGTATCTTATTGTTTCGACGACAATTACTTACGCATATGAACATGGATAACGTATATACGGAAGCGTTAATAATTATTTCTCGAAAATGTTAAGTTGTAATATAACTTTATTACACATGGTTGAATTCGTAAAAAAATAATCTTTAATTTGGGAAAGAAAAAATATGAAAATTTAAAAAAATTATGCGTGGTGGGGGTTTGAAAAACAAAAAAATTAAAAAAATTTTTTTTCTTTGTATTTTTAAAGTATTCTTGAAACTGTACAATTTTTGTTAAAAAAATTTTTTTATATCTTTTATACTTCCGACGATATTCGCCTCGAAAGAAAAATACCGTTTTTTTTCAAAGGGGTGTTTCACCCCTTAAACATGAGTTGGGGCACGTATAAAAAAATACGTGTCTCTTAGATTTTCGTGCTTAACATCATATTTCATGGAGAATCAAATCGGAGTCTGACAGTTGTGATACTTCCCTTGTAAGTAATATTATGATGAGGAAAGGCTCCTATTATGAAATACTGAGTTTACTTTGAGTAAATGCTAGTTTGTAGGCAGAATTAAAAAAAATAATAGGTCATCTTGAAGAGAATTTAATAAGCTTTAAGATAGTGTTATGTAAAATTTAATTCAAATTTGATTTAATTTAGGTATAAATTTAAATATAAATGTTATTGTACAATATAATAAAAAGAATAACCGGAATAAACATTGAGGGTCTATTTGTGCAATACTTCGTTCCAATTGAAGACAAATCCTGAGTACAATGCATCACATGCTCAATTTACGCGCACAGGTTGTACTCGTTGGTATTTTAGAAACATGAAATAAGGTTTTTTTAATTCTAATACTGACGTACTCTGTGCTTTATTATCGATTTCTCGAGGTATCTCATATTAGGAGCACAATTTTTTGACTTTGCGATTTGTTCACCTTTCATATTTCTTTAATTAAAAAATAAAATCAAATTTGAATTAAATTTTACATAACACTATCTTAAAGCTTATTAAATTCTCTTCAAAATGACCTATTATTTTTTTTAATTCTGCCTATAAACTTCTAGCATTTACTTAAAGGTCTTAAAGTAAACTCAGTATCTCATAATAAGAGCCTTTCCTCTACTAACAGCATCCGTGGTTATTCTGGTGAGTTGCAAAATTTCATTACTGTTAATTGTTATGTTACTTCCAATACAGTTTCTCTTGATTATATTTGGCTGTGCGCCAATATCTAACAGAAATGTTATTGATCCCTTTGTTACGTGCTCTTCCTGTGAGAGCCGGTGCTATGCACAAGTTTTTTGTTGCTGTTTATTTCCTTGGATAAATGAGTGGACTGTATCTCGTAGGATGAATAATCCTTTTTAATGTGTATAAGGAATTTCTGATACAAAGAAAGACTTACAACGCAACTCTAAACAACTACATACTGGAACTACATACGCGGTATATAAAATTCACACAATATAATAAACACTAACATCCTGTTTTACAAGACTCGATTAGGCATTTTCACTTTCTGAGATTTTTAATCACACGAGTCAATTGGTATCATCTTTCATTATATTCATACATTTTGTAGCTTTGAACAATGCCACCAACATCAAGAAAGCATATATGCCTCTATACAAAAGATAATTTAAACTCTGCAATAGAAGCAATAAATGCAGGCTCGATTTTTACAGCAACTGCTGAAAAATATAGAATTCCAAGGTCAACATTAAGAGCTAAGATACTAAAAAAATACGCAGATAAAAATCCAAGCCCGAATACTATTCTTACAGTTGACGAAGAGGATCTATTGGTAGATTGGATTTTTTATATGAGCAGAAACGATTTTCCTGTCACAAAACTGCAAGTAATTAATAGTGTGCAGGTATTGGTACGTAATTTAAATAGAAATAATCCTTTTAAAGATGATAAACCTGATCGATGATTTTAGTATGAGGCTTTTTTACGTCGACGTACAAATTTAGCTAAAAGGCTCACAGAAATTGTGTGTCTTGCTCGTGCCGTTCAGCTGTTGTAAGCGAAGCACATCTTAAAAATTGGTTCCATGAAGTAGAGGATTATTTAAAAACAAAATAATCTTATAAATATTAATCCATTACGAATATTTAACACAGATGAGACAGCATTACCCTTATGAAAAAAACACTCAAAAAAAACACCAATAAAAACATCAAAGAAGAATAGCGTAATTTCGGATACCCAAATGGCGTTTACACCATTTGGGCGTTAACCGGCCAAAAAACACCAAAAAATTATAGTGCAGTTTTCACCCAAATGGTGTCAATTCTGTTAGATTGTTAAAGTAAGTATTACTAATTAGCATCAATTTTAGAATAAAATCGTGAAAAAAAAAATTTTCCTCTAAATTGGAGAATCAATTTTTTTTCATGATGCTTCCCAAACGGTCACCCATCCGAAGTTGTATCACAACCTCGCATGCTTGACCTTTACAATCGTACGGGAACTGCTGCACTTCGATGACCCACGAATCTGTATATGTCTACGTCTGTAAAATTGTGATATATCTGTTCAATGGAAATATTAAAAACAAATGGTTTATGTGTTTATATTGTAAGCGACAAGCTTTTACTTTATATTTTCCGCCTTGTTTAAATTGTCGCTTCGTCCGCGGCGCCTCTCTCCGATGATGCGCACGCATTCCTTCCTCGCGCCTATTGGCCCGAGTGATCGGCGTCCCCTTCGTGGTCACCGATTGGCCGACCCCCTTCTCGGGTCGTTGTTCGTGTTTGCTTCCCGCGCGAGCCGGGACACTCTTTGTTTGGACTTTGTACTGCTTTGACCTGTCGACTACGCGACAGGCCTAACCTACTGTGCACTACAGTAAAGTGCTTAACTGTGAACTTGACTATTTGCTTGACCTTCCTCTATTATTCCAGAGTTATCTGAGTTGCCTATCCTTACCGATTCTCACTATATCCCCTGCCTTCAACCATCCTGACACAACGGTCATTCCTGACGACCTTACA
>NW_017280450.1:0-866 GCF_001594065.2 Cyphomyrmex costatus | reverse complement strand
TGTAAGCGACAAGCTTTTACTTTATATTTTCCGCCTTGTTTAAATTGTCGCTTCGTCCGCGGCGCCTCTCTCCGATGATGCGCACGCATTCCTTCCTCGCGCCTATTGGCCCGAGTGATCGGCGTCCCCTTCGTGGTCACCGATTGGCCGACCCCCTTCTCGGGTCGTTGTTCGTGTTTGCTTCCCGCGCGAGCCGGGACACTCTTTGTTTGGACTTTGTACTGCTTTGACCTGTCGACTACGCGACAGGCCTAACCTACTGTGCACTACAGTAAAGTGCTTAACTGTGAACTTGACTATTTGCTTGACCTTCCTCTATTATTCCAGAGTTATCTGAGTTGCCTATCCTTACCGATTCTCACTATATCCCCTGCCTTCAACCATCCTGACACAACGGTCATTCCTGACGACCTTACAATATGATAGTGTATGTATTAATATATGTATTAGTGTGGTATCCGAAATTACGCTATTCTTCTTTGGTGTTTTTATCAGTGTTTTCTTTTAGTGTTTTTTTCGTAAAGGTAATGCGCACGACGTATCATTTTATCCTTGTTTTTCATCGAATATTATAGGATAAAGTAATACATCAAATAATAAAATTCACAAATAACAAATAACACAACGTTTGGGTGTCGACACCGTAAGTTGCGTGTTAACATCAAAATTTTGCGTGTCGACACTACAAGTTTATTAATACAAGTTCATTAATACAAGTTCATACAAGTAGTAGTTTCATACAAGTTCATAGTTTATACAAGTTCATTCATACACTACAAGTTCATTAATTCAAAATTGCGAAGAATATTACTAAACTTACCTCTCAAATCGACGCTCAAATTGAGCACAACGTCGAATTTTCTGAA
>NW_017280449.1:0-244 GCF_001594065.2 Cyphomyrmex costatus | reverse complement strand
TTGGTATCATAAACCTGCGCGTTTTCGATGTGATATATAAACTTTACATCTTTATATTAAGTTTCAATGTATTTAATGGTTTTCATTTCCGACATATTTAACGATGTATCGACTTGACTTGAAGCTAATGATATTGATAAAATGTTTTACCTTCAACCGTTACCATCAATGAGATAATATAAGTTTAACCATGCCTTTCTTCTCTACATTACATAAAATCGATTAAATCGTTCACCGGTAATAT
>NW_017280448.1:93702-94615 GCF_001594065.2 Cyphomyrmex costatus | reverse complement strand
ATAAGTGACCCCCTTTTGTTAGTTTATGATTGGCAACCTCGCAAAAATTCAAAAATATGTATTATTAAACTTATTTTCACCCTGAATTTTTTCAGAATTTTTTGAATTCGGCATCATGCCTAAAAAAATTAAAACTCGCCTAAAAAGGCAAAAAATCGTCATAAAATATATATCAAGTAGCCATAAAGCCCTAAAAGGCTCATAAGATAGCCTGCAGACACAGGTAAGATAGCAAGATAACCCTAAGATAGTTCATCGGTCTGATTAAAACAATTATGCAATATTATGGAAGTCTTAAAACACTAAAACATCCATAATCGCCTTAACCCTTTCAGTCACGCATTTTTCTATTCACTGAATTCGCTTGAAACTCGTTACTCAGGGGTTTTTGGGGTCGCTGATTACGAATCAGATATCATTTTTCAGGAATTCAAAATGGCGGATACAATATGGCAGACGACTTTTTAAAAAATGGATGAATTTGCTTGAAAGGAGTTACTCGGGGGTTCTCGGGGTCGCAAATTACGAATCTGATGTCAGTTTTTGAAAATTCAAAATGGCGGATCCAATATGGCCGACAACTTTCTAAAAAATGGATGAATATGCTTGAAACGAGTTACTCAAGGATTTTCGGGGTCGCAGATTACAAATCTGATGTCAGTTTTCACTCATATACAGGGTGGCTGAGAATAACCGCATAATATTTAATGGGTGGGTAGAACAGACTATACTGAGTCGAAAAGTCCTGTACCATTTTGGGATTGCAGCAATAGTTAACGAGATATTAATTTTTAAAGATTGGCAAATACGCGCGTCCGTCCGGCCTACCACACCATTGAGTGTACGCCTACAGAACGCCGCGATGGGCGCGCGGGCCGCTGGAAGCGGACGTTTGGGGGCTAGCGGCGGTGTG
>NW_017280448.1:76644-92121 GCF_001594065.2 Cyphomyrmex costatus | reverse complement strand
TAAAATTCGATTAACATTACTATTCAGCATTAAAGCAGTCTTAAAACTCTAAAACATTTACAAAATATCCTTGGGGCATTCTTAAAATACTCAAAATGCCATAAAATGGTCTTGAGAGAGTCGCAAAACTCTCAGATGGCATTGAAGTGTGTAGTGGTTAGAATAGTTCTGCAATCTTAAGACACTAGAATATATCAGTAATAAGTATTTTTTACGAGTATCGGAGGACGACTGATGAATTTAAGGCAGAAAAAATATCGTACGACAATTTCATCCCATAACCGAATTTTTTTCTGAAAATTTTAGCCATATGCTTTTTTTCATATTGGAACTATTTTGAAATATTTAAAGGTTATAAATGCTTTTTGGAATTTCTTTATTTTGATCAACATAATATAATTATATATGTTCATGTATATATTATTGTTTAATATTTAGTTATTAATTATATTCATTAATTGTACGTCACTCGTTGTGTTCAAACCTATATGAAAACGCGCCTTTTATGTTCACGAGTATTAGCGCCGTCTATATCGTTTTCGCGCGAACGAAGAAGAAGAAGGAGATGACGGCCATTATTCTAATCCGACACGTGTACTGCGCACCGATCCCGTTTGGATTTTTTTTGCGATTCTTTTTTACGTCTTATTAAGTATTTTGTATTCTGAGTTTATTGAATAAATAAGTGTTTGTTAGTAACAGTCTAGCATCATTTTCATGATTTAACGTACAGTTCGGTACAATTATTAATCGTCGTCGCTATCCTCATTGATGACCGGTGCAATTTTCTGGGCATCGAATAATTTGGATAATAATTCAGCAGGCTTGATAATTTTCGCTAAATATCTAAACTAAACGAAACTAATGGCGAATTCTGCACGCTATCTTATGAGCCTTTTAGGGCTTTATGGCTACTTGATATATATTTTATGGCGATTTTTTGCCTTTTTAGGCGAGTTTTAATTTTTTTAGGCATGATGCCGGGTTCAAAAAATTCTGAAAAAATTCAGGGTGAAAATAAGTTTAAAAATACATGTTTTTGAATTTTTGCTAGGTTGCCAATCATAAACTAACAAAAGGGGGTCACTTATAAATTTTCAGGAATTTTTTAAAAATTATGGTTAGGTTGGAACATCTCGCAAAAAATATTTTCAAATACCTTTTGATACGTTTTGTATGCTCAAATTTTTTTAATAAAATTGTATCTGATAGGTCTCGTGACAAAAATAAAATATGAAAATACTTCATAAGGTAATATCTCCGAAAAGGAGTGGTGTACGGAATTAAAAATTTCTCCAAATTCTTTTTTCGGATCAACGAACTTTTTGGTGACATACTGGTCATAATCCGTTTGGGGGCCGATTGACCCCTTCTTAACCTGCTAGAGCCTTTTATAGGTATATAGTTTGTTTTTTTAAATTATACGTACGTTAAACATATTTGGCTCTTTGCCCTTTTTCTTATTTATATTGTTTTATACATGTTGAACCTTTTCGATACTTATTTTCAATTTATTTGTTATCCGCAGTTTTGTATAGCATTATTTGAGGGTGCGTTCCACTTAACGATCGCGTGTATCATCTCATCCTTATTTAATATTCGATTACAAGAAGGACAAAATGACCTCGCGAGCGTTGCGAACGTTAAGTGGAACGTACACTCAGTTTTGGGCATTTTGTCGAATATAATTAACGAAAATTAGGCAACATAACAGACTTTTCTCCCGAGATTCTAGGAACTTTTTTAAAGTTGGTACCCTTTCAGCTCTTCGAAGCCAGAAAGCAAGCGAGACAAACGATTTTCGAGAGAGACACTAAACCAACTGAGCACACCTAGAGGCCTAGAAAACAGAGATGCGACATTGCGTCGGTTGGGTTAGGTAACCACCGCCATTTGAATTCAATATAAGTGCTCTTGACCAATAAAGGTTGATTTATACTGGCCGTAAACTGTTAACTTATGCCGTAATCTGTAAAAATTGACCAATCACAGTCGAATGAGAGGTATATATCTCTGAAGGAAAAGGTATTAACATTTTTATATATTTGTTTCATAATAAATTCTTCTATCTTTGTTGAGTTTGTAATGTTTACTTATGGTTACATTTTGTTACAAGATATTCATTAGTTCTTAAATTATTTAAAAACGTATTTTTCCTGTAAACTTTAAATCAAAATAAAATAAAATATCTGACGAAAATGCTGCTAACATAAGTTGTTTGGAAACAGCAGTTTTAAATTTACCGCTTGTTTGTGTGACGTCACACTTTGACAATTTTAATTGGTCGCATGCGCGTGAGCATACCCTTATTCTTATACCATGAGCACACCATGTATACTTCCACCATGGCAGCAGTTGAGCAGTGTGTTGTGTTGTGATGTTTGGTATCGTCAGCAATCGTCAACATTTAATGTCAAATATGTTTTTGTTATTGCATTAGAATTTGTTGCTTCGCTAAATTTTAAATATATACTTGATTCACTTAAAATATGCATAAAAGGGTGTATGCTAATATGTATGCATATATGTATGCACATATGTATGCACATATGTATGCACTACAGCTATAAGTTTCGGTCCAATTCTCCTCTTTGCTCGTTATTTTGACATTTATCCTGGTAATGTTTGACGTCGATTTAACATAACAAAAACAAGTAACAATAAATGACAATTTGAAAAGTTTTGTTTTCTCTTGGCATTTTTAATGCCGATATAGGAGATTTATATACAAAAGTGTATATCGGGATTCGTATACAAATTGAAGAGAAAATTCTGCGACGTAAGAAAAGAAAAATACTGATAATTTTTTAATCATCATTAGATTCAAGATACGGTATGTAAGTATGTGAGCTGTTGAATTTACTTTAATAATTTACATAGGTTTTACGATAAAAAATACAAATGTGCACTTTTTATAGTGATTGTACACTCAAGCCGTAAAACCTTCGTAAAACCCACCAGACACAAAAAACAGCAGCAAAGCGGAAAAAAGAAAGTATCATAATCGATTAAAACTATTTCTCGATAAATTTCGGGTTACAAACAACCTGTAAATTTAACATTAATATTAATGTGTAAAATTACTTCGCAACATGAGCAATAACGATAATGAAACTATCTAATCTGATATATGTGTGCATGCGCGTGCGTGCCTTGCGATACTGTACAGTTCTGTCGTTTACATGTTCCAATTAATTTGTACTTTGTATGTATGTATTAAGTTTGACAATCAGCCTTATTCAGAAAACAGTTGAACGTAAAGGATCATTTAAGACTGATCGTTCTGTAACATTAACTATTCGTAGTCGTGTGTAAAAAAAAAAAATTAACTATGATATTATTAATTATTATTAGACCTTTCATATATGCTTTTACATTTAACTTAATCAATTTCATGTACACCAGTTTTTGATATGCACTAAAGTTATTGCAAGAAATCAAGTTTGTTATTATAACAAAATACATTAATTGAACCCTGATTAAGATCTGTTTGCAGTGCTTGAAAATCTCCAAAATTTTACATTTAAAATAAAATTGATATTCAGATATCGAAGAAAAAACAAAGCTACGATGCTAAATGCAAAAAATGCAAACAATGTGCAAACAAATGATAATCTGATTAGATTTTAAGCATGCTACACACGATTTGATTTACTTGTGCAAGTTGCTTGCGCAAACAATATCAAATAAATGTCCATATTTGCTCAGATTGTTTGTACAAGTTAAAATAACTGTGTACTGCAGTTTTTTGACACTCTATATGTTAAAACAAATTTGCACAAGCAAAAGTATACTTGACAAGTTTACTCGAACGTGTGTATCTGGTTTAATGAATGAATATAAAACAGCGAACATTAAAGAGAGAATTAGTGTGTGTGCATTGCAAAAAGAATCTTCAAAAATGAACATCAAACTGCGACAAAATTTTTACAGTTTTTTTTTATAGATGAACGTGTGAAGATATATCAAAACACATAAAAATGCCGAGTTCGTATCTATATACCATTAATAATGAAGGACGTGTGTTCGGATTATCAACATCAGGAAATATGTGGCGTGAATTTATGTATTTAGGCCTTGAATTTAAACAATTGTCAGCTGTACCACATTTTATGTGGGCTATTGGTGGTGATCGTCAAGTATATGTTCATGTTCATGGCTTAGACATACCAATTAGAATTAAAGAAGAAACATATGAGAATGAGGTATGTGCAAATTTCTAAAATATATACCATCATAATTTAACAATTAATAAATAAGATAGCATATAAATCAATGACAATTGATAACAATAAACAATCTTAGCGATGGCTGCCTTTGGAAGGTTTTTCTGGAAGACTACTTCCAACTGACAGATACAATTTTTCTAATCAAGATGGTACAGTTGATCGGGGTAGAGACAAAGTAAAATTACCATCAATGGCATGGCAATGGGAAGGTGACTGGCAAATTGAAACAACGTTAGATGGTCAACCATTAGATCATGATGTAAATACCAAGTTCCTATTACTTATAAAATCTATTTTGCTGTGTTATGTGTTTCCTTTTCTGTCTTAATTTACAATTTTATATAATTTAATATTATCATGCTCGCGCCTTGCCGTTTCCGAGTGAGTCGAAATGAACGGGCAGAACAAAATTGAATTTGCAAGTTTGCACATTATATATAGCAGAACGGTTGCGCGAGTACAACAATATATATAAAATAAATCTGTATATAATATCGCTTAATTATCGCTTTCAAAAAAGAAAGGTAACTTTTTTGTGACATTTATATAAGTAAATTTTAAAATGTAATTGCAAACATCCGAAACATCTTTATAGTGAAGACTTAATATTTTCTATGTTATTTTTACAACAAATAGAATCTGTATAAAGTTATGCATTAAATATATTTTTTATGCATTCCGCAAGTGTTATATTTTTCATAAGATTTTGTTTATGTATAGATTTGTTAACAGTTGTGCCCACGACCAAAGAAAATCTTATGATCACAGAGAATCTGATATTTTAATAGGGATGGACATACGCAATTGACTTCCCAGCAACATATACTACAAAAAAGCAGTGGAAGTCTTGTGTAAGAAGACGTAAATGGGTTCGTTATCGAAGGTATAGCGCTATGAATTCATGGTGTGCTATTGCACCTCTACATAAAGATCCAACCAAGGTAACGAAGAAATACTTTTTTATCTATTTTTTATTTAATATAACGTGTATATACACGTACATATAGTATACATATGTATGCATAAGCGCCACATATGTTTTCAGGAACCTTTTATCGATATAGCAGTGGGTGGAAATCAAATGCCTGGAAGTAGTTCTGGTAATTTAGTAGTCTGGGCGGTAACAGCTCATGGAAGGGTATAATTCTTTTTTTTTTAATTAACACTCGGGGAAAGAGATGTAAACATTTAAAAAATTAGATTATTTGTATCAATTTATGTAGATCATGTTCCGTATTGGAACGAGTACAACTTGTCCTGAAGGACAAAGATGGAGCTCTATCAAATTGGTAAATGGCTATGAAGTATGTCAAATTAGTGTTGGAGCAACTGGTCTTGTTTGGGCTGTACTTATGGTAGGCAAAGCATTAATTCGTACAGGCGTGACAAGAGACAATCCAATGGGTAAATGAACAAGCGATAATCTATAGTTACATTGAGATATTCTGATTCTTTGTTAAAATGGAGAAATATAAATTAAAGGTGAAAATTGGTCGGAAGTGGAACCACCCCAGAAAGACTTGAGATTGGTACAAGTTAGTGTCGGTACTGATGCAGTATGGGCTATAACGCATGATGGCGGAGTATGGTTTCGAAAAGGCATTCAAGGTGAAATAAGCGGTGTTTGTGAACAATTAGCCACTGGAACCGGTTGGGTAGAAATGTTAAGCAAAATGGCATTAATATCCGTTGCTCCTAATGATCAAGTAACGATGTTAATTAATTTGCAACTTATATCGTAAAGAAAATAGAAAATTGTACTTTGAATATATGTATGTATGCACTTTTATTAGCTAACTTTTTATTTTTGTACTATAAAGGTATGGGCTATTGGCTATGACGATCGATGTTTGTACTATCGTACTGGTATCACTCGCTCTGAATTGACAGGAAAACGATGGAAATTAATAAACGCACCGCTGCAATTGAGTAGAACAAGTAGTAACGCTAGTTTGTCATCTAACAACAGACACAGCACTTGCGGCACACCGCAACAGCAACGTCATCAGAGTTGGAGTTCTTTGGTAGGAATATTAACACTGTCTATCATTCAATATCTAAATCACTTAATAACAAAATAAAGTTTGATGAATTTGTAATATTATTGTATGATATATAATTATATGATAAATACAGAGATATATATATATATGTATATATATAATATATATCATTGTACATATGATATTGAATTTCAAGTCTTTTCTTTACATATAGAATCGCCCTCATAGCACTGGCGAAGGTACAATGTTAATTAGAGAATGGGAAGAGCAATCACGTTCAGCACCAACACCCACATCTTTAAAATTGTGGCAACGTACCGGTGATGGTATATCCGCAAAGAATACTCAACAAACATCTTTTCAAGATATATATTTAAATGAAGAGAAGAAGAGGTAAAAGTTTACGTTTATCTTTATAACAATAACTAAACGATACATAATAATAAGAATATAAGTGTAATTGTTCCGTGTTATAGATCTGTAGATACAAGTGATTTAAATGAAGCTAGTGTTGCTAATATAACTATATCTAATGAATCTTTAGCAAAAAGTGGAGAATCGATAATTGTCTCGGGAAAAGGAATGGGCAGTACTGTCAAGGTTAAAATGTTTTTACAATTGAGATTTAAAAATATTGATAGGTACACAAGGAAGAAAAATCCTTTATAACGAATCGTTTATTTATTCTAATAGATTAATCCGGCTGCTTGGAGTCCTGTTCATTCTGTCGGTTCCATGGTAGGTGTTGAAGCGCATCCAGAAACTGATGGAAGTGTATTTGATCCAGATTTGACTGGAGATTCTGGAGTGTATGGCGAAGATGAAAGTGCAGGGATAATATATTGGGCCGAATGTGATGTATTGTGGTATAAAGTGGAAGCTGGGGCATGTTTTGTTGATCCAACAAATCCACCCAAATGGTAAAATATTGAACTTTATTTAAATAATGATCATATTAATAATAATCTTAGTTATATATAAGGTAATTAACATTGGAATTTTGTAAGAATTTAGAATTATGCCAAAACTATAAATTTATGTTTTTTTATTGAATAGGATTGCTGATAGTAATGGTGCAATGCAAGGAGAAATTGGTGAACTGTGGAGAATAAACATTTTAGATGAATTAAAAGCAAGATTAAAGAAAATACCATTTGATTCGTCAATAGTATATGAAAAAGCAGTTGAAAAGTAAGTAAAAAATAAGATATACAGTTTTATATGAAACGTTTTTTTACTTGATGGTTTGTTATAGATCATCTTGGGTGAAAAGTGGCGATGGTAAATGTAAAATTAAAAACGGCAGTTTGTACGAAGATTGCAAGATTGAACTGGAATGGATAAGCAGCGATATTGGACTATTAGATTCTGGAACTTTAATCATATTAAATTCGGATGGTGTAACAAGCATAGTATGTTGATTATATTAAAATCAAAATATTTCTAAATTTATAATGCAAATATATAACGCAGTAATGATAATATTACAGATACAATTTCCCGTCTCGAAAATTACGTGTGTCGTTTGCTGCAGTGAACCAGGTAATCCAAGGGTAGCAGTTCATACTCCTAAATTAAGTCGTTCAAAAGTCATTAGGTTACAATTTGCGAGTGATACGGAATTGGAAGACTGGTTGGCGCATTTAACTTCTGGTAAATACACACATAAAAATTAGTACATATCAGAAGCATATAGGAAGAGTAAAGATATTCTTTTTATTTTTTATTACAGTATCTTGCCAAATGAATAATGTATATGGTAAACCTGGTCCTAATTCCATTTGGACCACAACTGTGTTGGGTGACGTGTATGTATTCGATCCTGCAGTTGCAGAGGTAAAGCATAGACACGCCTATATTACATGTCAATTGAAAAGCATGTTAATTCAGTATTATTGTGTATTATATATTATGTACCACATTATTTTATTGTTTAGGAATGTCAATCATCTGAAGATGGGTACATACAAGAAATGGATATTGCTGGTAAAAATTTACCATTCGAAAGCATATTACAAAATGGTTTTGGATACGGTAGTACTCTAAGAATTACAGTATGCGTTCATGATGACGCTGACAGGTAAATTAAACAAGTCTAACAGCTATATATCTCTTGTTCAATTTTAGAGAGAGAGAGAGAGAGAGGGAGGGGGGGAGAGAGAGAGAGAGAGAGAGCAACTTGTGTTAATCATAGCTGTTTATTCCAGATTGTCTTTTAATCTCGTCTGTTACACTACAACATTCGTAAAACAAAAAACTGTGACAGACAGTCATGACATCGCTTTGCATTTTAATCCAAGACTCAAAGAAAACATTATTGTACGAAATACATATCAAAATGGTCAATGGGGAGATGAAGAAAGAAATGGAAGAAGTCCATTGAAAGCAGGCTGTGACTTTATATTATACATTGTTTGCGAAGAACGTGGTTATAAAATTCATATTAATGATAACGAATATACTTTTTATAGTCATCGAATACTTCCAACCAATATTACACATTTACGTATTAAGGGATTAATGACTTTATGTAGTCTCACATATAAATCTACATCTGTAAGTGAAATATTTTATTACTGAAATATGGTTTCTTCTTTATTTTATAATGTGTTCATCATCTTTACAATTATAATGCATGCGTGCGGACATATTTTACTGTTATATACCTCATACAGATAATTGTTGAACCCATTACAATGTTTTGGAGACAAATTGGTGGACATTTGAAAAAAGTTGAGACATGTTCTGTGGGTGTTACTTGGGGCATTGGTTATGACAATACTGCTTGGGTATATACAGGTGGTTGGGGAGGCGCGTTTCTCAAAGGTATTTCATGCTGATTTTTATAATAACAGATGATCTAATAGGTTTTGTACAAAAGAGAAAAGAAGAAAAGAAAAATTAGTACTTTCTAAATTTCTTGGAATGAAATCTCACTCCAAAAGAGTTAAAATACTGTTACTATTAAAAAAAGAATGAAAAATTTACAATTTTTGGAGTAAGATTTCACATTTTTTTAATAAATCTCACTCCAAATAAGAGTGAAAAAATCTGCCACTCTTATTCCAGAGTGCAAATTTTTTACTATTTTTTCAATAGTGACAGTATTTTAACTCTTTTGGAATGCAATTTTAATCCTAATTTAGAGAGTACAATTATTGAAAATTTTTGATACGATGATATTTGGATCGAATTAATCTATAATTTAGTGCAAATATTGTTAATATGAAAGAAATTATATAGGCCTAGGAACCAGCAATATCGGAATAAATACGATGGTAGATATCCATAATTACTATGTATATGAAAATCAACGTTGGAATCCAGTAACTGGATATACCGCACATGGACTTCCAACAGACCGATATATGTGGAGCGATGTAACTGGACGGCATAAATGTACGCGAGAGCATACAAAATTATTGTCAATGCATTGGCATTGGGTAAGTGGACGCGAAAAGAATCTTTTCAAAAATAAATTGAAACTCTGAATTCGTTAGAGTTTTTTTGATAGAAAATAATGTGAAAAAAATACTGTTTACTATGACGACATATTTTTTGAATTGAGATAAGAGTATTTTTATATTTTAAAGGTATCAGATTGGATAGTTGACTTTCACACACCCGGTGGTGTTGATAGAGATGGATGGCAATACGCTACTGATTTCCCATCGCAATATCACGGTAAGAAACAATTTACTGACTACGTTCGAAGAAGACGATGGTTTAGAAGATGTCAACTGACGACAAGCGGACCTTGGCAAGAATTGGGAAATACTAAACTCATTGATGTTTCTATATATGTACGTTTTGTATTTTTACCACTATTATCTTTACACATTTCGAAAGGAATATATTTTGTGTCTCTTATCTCTGTTAATTACAATAGGTATCTGGAAAACCTGGCACGGATAATCCTATTCATGTTTGGGCGGTTGCTGCAAATGGTGAAGCTTTGTTCAGACGAGGTGTCTCAGAATCTTGTCCAATGGTACAACTATTTAAATTATACTTTTTTTACATACAATACAATATGATATAAATATAATATAATTCATGCGTGTGTTTAAAATTTTTATTGATTACGCATGTAAGAGTATATAAGATAATTTTTAATAAACTAAATACTTAATCGTTAAGTTATACATTTAGCGATTTACATAGACCTGTTTGACATGTTTTACATTTACATAGGGAGTATCATGGGAACATATACCAAGTGATCAGCCCTTAATTAGCATATCGTGCGGTCCATGTGGACAAGTTTGGGCTATTGGAAAGAATGGTTCCTCCTGTTGGAGGCTCGGTATTAGTGCTACAAAACCAACTGGTATAAAATTTACAGAAAATTATCACGATATATATATATATAATAATTATAATCACTACAATATCTCTATTACGTAATTTAAGATATTTAATTAAAAACTTCAAGATAATCGATATTTTGTAAAAAAAATTAGGTATACAATGGCAAAACGTCGAGCCACCTTCAGGCGCTCAATTGAAGCAAATTTCAGTAGGACATGATGTTGTATGGGCTTTGGATACGATCGGTCGATTGTCAGTACGTCGAGAAGTACAATCCAATGTTTTTCCTGAGGGAACTCATTGGCAAACATTACCTGCTATGCCAAACGATCCTATTCATATAGGTATCAAGGAGCTGCACTCTTCCTTCATTTCCTTCTCTTTTCTATTTTATTATTTAAAATAACATGTTAACACATTCGTAGATATGTCAGTCGCAAATGCTAAACAAGGATTCCGACATGTATCCGTTTCGAGGGAGCAAGGACAAGTTTGGGCAATTTCAGGAGCTGGTATTATTTGTCGAAGAATTGGAGTTACTCGTGAAAATCCAGCTGGAACCGGATGGGTGACTGGTATAGGGGTAAGTAGCAAAAAAAACAAATTTTAACGAACTGAAGATTAATTTAAGAGTACAGAAAATAGTCTAATATTTGCATGAAATTGTAATAATAAAAGTTTGAAATTTCAATTTTTCCTAATAATTGCAATTCTATTGCAATTATTAATATATATAGATAAATAATTATAATACTATGTTTTAATACCTATTGACAAAAGTGGTATTACCTTTTATACTTAAAATAATTGCATCACTTGAGCGTAATATTAAATAGTAATCTGGAAAAATTGCATTTATTTCAATTCTCTCTCATAATTCACATGATATTAAATGAGAAAAATAAAATTTTGATTTATTCCTACCACAGGCAAACTGGCAAAACATAAGTCTTGGAGGATTTGTAAATAAGACAAAATAATCTTTATTAAAATAGGTATATTAAAATACTGCGTTATATAAATAAATGCGTATATTAAAAAGCTACAATAATATTAAATAATTAATAATTTTATGATTGCATTGTAAAGTGTAATATCACGTGCGGATATTTATGAATACAAAGATGTCCATGCTAATAGCGTTTTCGATTAACCGACTCGACCCGACTCCGGGTCGGGTTGACTTCGATCACAAGTTCGATTTGAAACTCTTAACCGACTCGACCCGACTCCGGGTCGGGTTGACTTCGATCACAAGTTCGATTTGAGACTCAATACCTGCATTGACCTGCACAGTGTCATGACGGAAGAATTGTCTTCTATAACCTTAATAATAATACCTCCGAAATAATCAGAAATTGTTTATCTTACCTACTTTAAATGATATGTACCATTTATCGACTCGCACAATTTTCGTAAGATAAACAATTTCTGATTATTTCTGAGGTATTATTATTGAGGTTATAGAAGACAACTCTTCCGCCATGACACTGTGCAGGTCTTCTTCTTCTTCTTTGATTAATGGTTCCCGTCTCCAAACAATAAAATAGGAGGTCGATACGGCCAGGTCACGTCTTAATGTTTTAACAGTACTGATTAGAGTAGAAGGTAAAACTTGTATTAAATAGGTGCGAATATTTGCGCCTAGCCGGAGCAAGCGGCTCCGAGCAGATATCCTCGCGTCAGTGTGCCCGAGTGAGAGCGGAGCAGTACTCCGCTGGGATGGAAGGAGGGGGCAAAGGAGGCAGGGCAGCGCGCCTGCGCAGGACAATGAGGCGCGAAAGTACGAAACCCCTAAAAAGGTCTACCGCAAGATTTACTAAAGCTGAGAATGAGTATGAGAATGAGCTGAGAATGATCTGCAAAGGCAAGCGGAAGGCTTAGCGATAGCATGCGCGAATTTAGTAGTTCTTTCGTTAGATGTAGAAGCGCGGTCAATGAAGCGACGCAGAAACCGCGCCGCGTCCCTGGAGTACGGACAGTCATAAATTAGATGCAAGATATCTTGTCTAGGGTCACCACAAGGACAGAAAGGCCAAAAATCAGGCATGAGTGCCGTTGTAGGAGCCCGAAATGGCAGGTGAAGTGGGAGAGACAGAAGGAGGACACAACCTTTCGACAGCGTCACGAATCATGTCAGCCCTATCATTATTTTTATTCAAAGACGGAGAATTCACCGGAATGAGGCAGCGATTACGAAATCTTTTGAGCATACGCTATATATTTACCGTAAGAGTCATCATATCAAGAGAGGCGCAAAACGATTTCCAGCCAGCGCGCTTAGCTCTTCTTAGAATTTTACGAGTCTGCGAAACCACGGAACGATAATAAACATAATTATCCCACGAGGGGCAGTGTCTGAACGATTTCAGAGCATTTCTGCGTTGTTCGACGGCCTTGGAACAGTCAAGAGTCCACCACGGAGATGGTGGAGGGCCTTTTTTAGAGAAAGCCCTACAAGAAGCTTTATTCGTGGGATAGGGTTTAGAAGGAGAAAAGCATTCATAACTCTCGGAAATCAGCTCCATGAAAGTATTATATTGGGAGATAGGATCGTCAGGATTAATATCCTTGATTTTTTGAGAAATAGAGTTGGCGTTAATATGAAGATATCGCTGTACTAATTTCCATTCATCCTTGGATAATTTGATTTTATAAGAGAAAACCGAAGAGATACGAGTCATGCAATTGACCTGTACTTCAATAGGATAGTGATCGCTGCCGAAAAGGTCAGAAGATATAGTAGTATCACAAAGAGGGGAGATGCGGGGAGAGGCGATAGCCAAATCAATGATAGAGGAGCTAAAGAGAAGGAAATATGCGATGGAGAGGAAGGGGGATTAAGAATCAGTAAGTGATTGTCTTCTATACAAACGGCGAGCGCACGACCAGCAGCATTAGTCCTAGTGCCTCCCCACAATGGATGGTGCGCATTGAAGTCACTAAGAAGGATGAAAGATTCATATTGTGTCAGAACGGAGGAGAGAGCAGCAAAAGAATTAGCAGAGGCGGGAGCGTTAGGGTGTCTGTAAATACCCATCAATAATAGACGTGAATTGTTAGTAGATATTTCAATACCCAGAGCTTCAAAGGAGTCATCAAAGACATTAGATAAATTCACCTGAGAGTATGAGATGGGATTACGAATCAAAACCAACATGCCTCTAATATCAGCCTGATTGGCATCGATGCGCAAGCAGTCAAAGCCTCGCACCCTAAAGTCACGTGTGGAACTGACGCAAGTTTCAGTAAGAAATAAAATATCTACGGTTTCGGCCATCTTTTCAATATCAGCCTTTTTCCCCATGGCACCGCAACAGTTCCAAAAAAAAATTTTAATAGGCATTGTAGGCTGCATTGTGAGTTAAAAAGTTCTGAAGGGAGTCGGAAATGTACTGTGTGTCAGTACTGAATAATGCGGTGAGTACCGTGCTGGGAAAGGAATTAAGAATTTTAAGAACAAATGAGATGATTAGTAGGAAATTAGAGGGGCCATCATGATTATCAGTCGGGGGAGAAAAGGAGGAAGAGGGTGGGTAAGTTCCAGGAGTAATGCCGGAAGTGCTATTATAATCTAATGGAGAGTCTGAATAAGGCATTCTGCCATTAGGCGCAAACAGAAGAGAGTTATGCACATCCCGAAGGGAATTGAAATTCTTAGGAGCATTACGATCTGAGGGTTTCTTAGAGTTGATGGAAGAAAGATTCTGGTAGTTGCGGGGAGCATATGTATTCACCCGTACAGGATGTTCATTAGAAGGCGAGGAGTTAAAACGGTTCATAGAGGGGGTCGTTGTGGGTAAGCTTGCGACTGCAGCGTAAGATATACCCGCGTTCAGTGGTACTGAACCGGGTGTGGGAGACGGGGAGACCGGCACCTCAGATGTCAAGTCTTGATAATTGATAAGAGGACGAGGAGGATTACGAGGCTGGGAGGGTGAAGGAAATTCGGAAGGATGGAAGGGATTAGGGGAGGGGGAGAGCGAGGAAGGAGAACCACTAAGTTTTAAGCGTGCCTCGGCATACGATATGTTATCAAGAGTTGCACAGGTATAAATTTGCTTCTGCCTTAAGTAAGCAGGGCAGGACACAGCGGACGGAAGATGTTCTCCCCCACAGTTACAGCAGATGGGCGGCAGGTTGAGCCGAGGGCAAACATCAGGCTCTGAATGCTTAGCACCACCACATCTATCACATCTCGGCTTGCTCTTGCAATCTGCATTAATATGGCCATATCTAAAGCAGGAGAAACACATAAGAACACGTGGGAAGTATGGGGACACAGAGAAATTAATATACATATAGGTGACTGAACGAGGCAGGTATTGTCCATGAAATTTAACCAGAACGGTTTTGGAAGGGGTGAAAGTAATTTCACCGTCTTTACGCAGTCTAATGTTTAATCTCCTGGCTGAGATAATTTTAAGTTGAGAAGAAAATGAATTAATTATTTCGCCCTCCGAAATGTCGTGAGGGACATTTCTGATAATGCCAGAACGCAAAATGTTAAATGTTGGTATAAGAACTTGAAGACCGGCCTCTTTCAGAGATGGATGCGAAAGAGCTGTGTTGGCTGCCTTAAAATCATTGAAGTGGACCGCCACTTTGTTCCGGCCCGAAGATTTGATTTCAATTATATTATTCCGCGCAAAACTTCTAATGACGCGAGAGACACAGCGAGCGGATCTAACCTAGAATTGACGCCGTCGTTGGAATCGGCGGTTCGACGGACGAAAATAATAAAGGGAGAACGATCCCCTTTGTCGATAAATTTAGATCAGAGCGAATCGCTTGACCGGAATCAGGTTCGCCCTGCGGAAGAACGCGAGCACGCTTACCCGGCGGCGGTAAAACGCTGGCGCCGCATACATCAACGCAGCTCTTTCTTGTACTGTTAGAAACAACTTTACGCTCATCATTAACCTTCGGGGGGG
>NW_017280448.1:42808-76620 GCF_001594065.2 Cyphomyrmex costatus | reverse complement strand
GGGGGGGGGGGGGGAGGGGGGACCTCCGCCGTCAAAGGCAGCGAGCGCTCATCCTCAACCATTTCAATGTCCGGAATTGAGGGGGTCGATGCACGAGATCCGCTAAGATCTGTCGGGGAACGCGATCTAGAGCGAGGTCCGGACAAGTTGTTGTCAATAGAGGCGGTAGCTTTTTACAGCACGCCCATGTTCGTCCGTCCACCCCCCCCCCCCCCCCCCTCGTCTTGCCTTTCTTACCTTTACGATTTGTGACGACGTTAAAAGATGAGAAAGCTAGCCTTCGGCGGAGGCATATTCGTCGGAGGAATCGCGGCCTCAGCACTATCCTTTCCAGAGCGCATAAAAAATGAGTTGAAGTCCTCCAGGGACGCGGATAAAATCTTTTTAGACAAACCCACGCCGCCGCCGGGATCCGGCGAGACCGACCCATCTTCCTGCATAGCAGGAAAAATGACCAAAAAGCTAAAGAGCAGGAGAAAAAAAAGGCTTACTTATGCGCAAGGAAGAAAATAAACAATAAAGAGCAGGCTCAAAGAACCTAGGATGCAGGCGAAAGCCTATAAGGCACGGGAAATAATCAAGGAAGCGCAGGAACGATCCACACTGTTCGAGAGTTCGCGAGCCAATCGTATTTAGGGGATTGCTGGAGGAACTTGATCACACTGTGCAGGTCAATGCAAGTAATCTGAGTCTCAAATCGAACTTGTGATCGAAATCAACCCGACCCGGAGTCGGGTCGAATCGGTTGATCGAAAACGCTATAATACAATGTTGCTAATTTGTAATCATAATCATAATATAATAGTATAAGGCAAATTACTTGACACCGTCATATTGAAAATTCTTCCTCAGTATGAAAAGGTATTAAAGAAGTGTTGAGATTAGAGAGAGAGAGAGAGAGAGAGAGAGAGAGAGAGAGAGAGAGAGAGAGAGAGAGAGAGAATCAAATAGTTTATAAAAAGAGTACACATGTACATTTAAATATTTTTTATTGTATTATTTAAATTACTTTTTGAGTTACAGTTTACAAATATTAGAATATACTTATACGGTAAAATAATAATGTCATTGTGTAAACATTTTGTTATTATTTTAATAGTTAGAATGTGTGTAAATATAATAGCACCTATGACTAGCATAAAAAATGCTTATAGATATACAGTAAAATTAAAAAATACTTTTCTGTGATTGTGTAAACATTCCACTAAGCATAATAATATTTATTGAATGATACTTGAGAGCTACTTTTATTAACCAACTCAATTTTATGAACCAAGAAAAACATATAAATTCGTATTATAATCACAGCGTTCAATATTATCAATAAAATGTTATTAGCAATAGTTATTAAATTTATTTTTTTCTTACAGCCAATATGTATTAAATTTCGTTAAATTGTGTAGAGATAAAATGTAAAACATTTTGGTAAAATGAGACTATAAGAGAGTCATCATCTATGATATGTACATATGTACATTGCTACTGTAATAAAGACATCATCATTGTGTACCTTAAAGTATTTTGTTTACTATTTAATTAATGTAAAAGGAGCACAAGCTATTTTTATGTTATAAATATCTTATTTTATAAACAATTAACTCTGCTTTTGTTATATAGTATCGTTATTATTATTGCTACCGCTACATTATTATTATTATTATTATTATTGCGTCGTGATTATCGATATGTCGATATTTATTAGTATAAATGTATGTATTATAACTATATGTATTAGAACTATTAGATATAATCGAAAAATTTTGTAAAAGAATAATCTCCAATTATAGTAATTAGGTTCTTGTTAGAAAAGAATTAAATTTAAAATTAATAAAAAACATAACTGAAAATAATAACTAGTATTTATATTTGTTGAATTATCTCTCTCTATTGATTTATATTAAAGCCGTGTGCTCTTAAAATCATAATTTACAAAAAAATTCGAAAAAATACTTTTCTCAATTAAGTATTAGAATTAGATAGGTGATATTTTCCGTCGGTCTATCAATCGTACTACAAAGTGAATTTTTTCTCGTTCTTGCTGCTCCTCATATTACGAATAAAATGTACGTTGAAACAAACATTTTTGCTAAGGACATTTCTCTTTTTTTTTAATAAAAAAAAGATTTTATCTCAAAATGATGATACTATCCTAAATTTTTCTACGTATTTTTGTTGTAACTTTTCGTTTTCTGCCTTATCTCTTTTCCCTTGTTCACTATGGACAATTCCGTAAAACCCATAAATGCAAAAACCTAAAAATAAATAAAATTGAGATATAATACTTGATCTATAAGCCTTTATATTAGCATCGTGCATTTAAATCGCATAGTGCATTTTTACATGCTTTTTAATTTTACTACAAAACTTACCAATTAGCAACCAAGTGGCGAATCTGATCCACGTAAAGATGTCCAATTGCAACATTAAATATATGTTTATAAAAATACTGAGACACGGAATAAGCGGAACGAGGGGTACCTACAGTAAGACATAGAAATATGTTTATTAATCTGATCAGGGTTGGGTAGTGCTAAATTAAAAAGTTATAAGTTATAAGTTAAAAAAAAAATGTTAATTAATTTTAACTTAACTTTTAACTTTTTAATTTAGCACTACCCAAATGATATATATATATATATATATATATATATAGTTATATCTAAATAGTTTTTTTTATTGTCACTTCCGTTATTATTAAGACTGAAACCCTGAAATCATGAAAATAATAAATTTTTCACTTTTAACTTTTCAATTACATTTTTTTATTAACTTAACTTGTATCTTAACTAAGTTAAATTTTCAAGGTTGTTAACTTTAACTTAACTTAGCTTAAAAAAAAAATAGAACTTACCCAACCTTGAAAGTGATAGATTAGACTTTTCGCAACGTTGCACATCGCTATGTTATTATAGACCTGTTCTTTTTAGCTGAACTTTTGTACCAATTCATCGTTTTTCCTTTTCTCTTCTCTCGGAGAGAAAAAGAAGAAAGATGAACTGTTGCAAAAGTTTAGTCAAAAAGAACAAACTTATGTTATCATACAATATGCAATAATCGAGCTTCTTACAATTAGTGTAATTGCGTACATACGCTTTCCTTTACCTTGAAAGACAATTCAGTCTTCTGCACCGGCTGTCTACCAATCGCTGCTAAATTCAAGAAAAGAACTATCACGAGTACACCTAGTATCACAGATATCACTATATTTCCTGCGAGCAAATGCACGCCCATGTTATTGATTAGAAACGTGATAATACATATAACGATACCTGAAACGATTAAACTTTGCAGATCAAGTAAATCTAGGAATTACTCAACATGTCTTATATATAAATATATATTGCATTTATTAATATAAGATATATTTATAAATATAATATTTTAATTTATGTAAACTCACAGAAAAAGGCAATGCTGATATTTGCAATTTTGTTCGAGAGTTCCGTTGGTTCTTTCCGATTTTGCAAATTGAACAATTCTTTAAATATATTTACAGGTGTAAGTTGATAATTGCTCGTTGGTAATATTACAGAAATGTTGCTAGAATTTTCTTCTTTCTGATATCTTTAAAAATATATATACTATAGTATTTACCTACTAATTTTGATTAATTTTATTTGACATTGATAAATATTTACAACTCGATCAATCACGATATTACCTTAATATCAAAACGCATATCGCTACTATCGTGTATGCAAGTAAAGTCCCGATAGACATCATGTCAATCAATTGTTGTAGATTGAAGATGAGTGTCATGAGACCTAAATTACACAGAATAGTACGTATTACATTTTAAAACATTAGGTTGTTCGGAAAGTTCGTTTCAAATTTTCTAACTGAAAATAGTATATTTAAAAAATTAGCAATTATACCATTTGATAAAGCAAAATTTCGGTTTTAAGAATCTATAATTTCTTAATTGCGGTACGATGATTTTTAACGGAGTTATGAGCGATTAAAATCAAAATGTTCCTTTATGTAATTTGCGAATAACTCAGGAAAAAATCGTAGAATTAACATTTTTAAAAAATAATTTTGTAGGAAAAACTTTAAGCTTTCGCGATAATCGAAAATTTTCACAAATTTTTTTGGGCACGTGAAAAGTCCACAAAGTGAAAAGAAAATTTTTTATCTTTTTTAACTCGTAGTTTTTTATATGTAAAAATTACTAAACTTACAGAAACTGAAAAAATAGTAATCTTTCTTATAATAGTAATCTGGTATATATAAATTTTGAGCTAGAAAATGGAAACGAACTTTCCGAACAACCTAATAATTAAATGTCAATAAATTGTTAGATACATTGCGCGTCTCGATGATTCACCGATTCTGATGTGTGTGTACGTATTACTTCTAATTGTAAGTAATTGCCACACACCCCGAGACCCGAGATTCTGGTTTACATATACTTACCGATAAATAAACCAGAGAGCACAGTGCCATAAATAGGCGTCATTGTTTTGGGATGCACCTTGGAAAGAGTCTTGAATATAATGCCATCGCTAGCCATGGCGTACAGTACGCGCGGTAAAGGAAACATAGCGCCCAAGAGACTGGTACAGAGCGCGAATATCGCGCCTATGTTGACGATCCATTTGACAACGGGCCAACCGATTTCGTCGAACGCGTGTGGAAACGGCGCGTCCGCATTCTAAAGACGAATTCTCGCTTGAAAAATACCAGATCTGAATCTCCCAATGAGTTGATCGAAAACGTTACTTTCGATCATTATTCATAGTTACCTTGTTGCAGTTTATAATATGTTATATAAAGTTTATAGGATGCAGGTATTCACCTGAGCGTAATAAGGCAGCATCATCGTTAAGACTATCGAGACACCAAAATACGCTATGAATATAATAATGAGGGACAACACGACCGCAAGAGGAATATGACGTTGAGGATTCTTGGCTTCCTCGCCGGTAGTAGCGACCGCGTCGAATCCCACAAATCCGTAAAAACATTTAGCCGCTCCGACCATCACCCCGCTGACACCAAACGGCATAAATCCACCGGTTCCTCCATTTTTCACAGAATCTGGAATATTCTCGGGTGCGATTGACCAGTTTGATGGGTCCGCTAGAAGCATACTCGCGCGGTTAGAAACGGACAAACTTCAATTAATTTTATAAACTAACAATAATATTAAGCTATCATTGATTTGAATTCTTTAAGACGAGAGGTTTACACACCTTCGCGTATCTTTATAGTAGCTTTTAACTTACGCATATAATATTATGTCTTAATAAAAAAGAAAATTTACATTGGCTAATATGGAGTCATAGTCAATGTAAATTTTCTTTTTTATTGAATTATAAGGAGTCCATTATTTTACTTATTGTATTGATTATATCTTAAATTGCGGGGGATTTACCTTTCATCGATCCTGTGACGATGACGATCGTGATAGTTATCAAGTTTATAACGGTAAAGATGTTGTTTAATATGGACGATTCCTTCACTCCGATGCATAATAGCACCACTAATAACATGACCATTGCGAAAGCGAAAAAGTCTGGATACTCTGATAAGAAAGAAACATCGATAGGCATGAAAGAACGTAGAGCCTTTCCCATGATATTTCCTATCAACACGTCGATGTAACTGCTAAGACCTCGAGCAACGCTCGCTGTGCCTGTAAAATCATTTTAAAACATTGCTTTACTATATCGTTATACACATATCGTTACGCTGTTGCATATAACGATCTGACTGCAGGTCTTTCTCGCCGCGCATACCGCATGAGTCGATCGCCAATCATACTTCTCACCAATTACATATTCCAGAATTAAGTTCCATCCTATGACGAAGGCGATGAACTCGCCTACTGTTACGTAACTATAAACGTATGCTGATCCGGCTTTTGGCACTCTCGACGCGAATTCTGCGTAACATAATCCTACAAAAATAATACAACAGCATACTAATACAATACAATAATAAAATGTAATGTAATATATAGTATATAATACGTAAAATTTAGGATTTAGTCATATAATCTCAGCCTGTGACACAAATTGATCATTACGTTACTTTATCACCTTACGTATGTCAATAAAAGCCTTAAATTAATACCCGACTCTCCCCGCGCGATTAGCAGTTTGATTAAAAAACACTTTCGAAAATCAAATAATTTAACCCACTAGTCTGATATATACATACATCATATATGTGATAATAAACAATTGTGTACGCAATCGGTTTGATTTTACCCGCGAAAGCAGACGCGACAGCGGCTATGAGGAAAGAGATGGAAACGGCAGGTCCAGCCGTCTCTTTGGCCACGCTACCGGCAAGGACGTAGACGCCTAAGCCGAGAGTCGCACCTACGCCGAGCGCAGTCAGATCGAATAGACCGAGGACCCGTGCCAATCGTTCGTCCTTCGTATCTTCATTCTCCTCTACACGCCGCCGCGACAACGCTCTCCACAAACGGCTCGTCATATCGCGCGGATCCGGGGCTCTTGATCTTTCTCTACTGCACTATACTCTGTAGCGTGTTATACTAAAGCTAAAAATGTGTGAATGCCGTCAATTATGTCGCGTATATATCATTCGTTAATCAAATCAGACGTTATTTACGAAACATTATTTACAAAGATTATTTCGGCATACCGCGCCAATTAATAGCCAGCTTTTTAAGATTAATCAGACCGCTCAGATATAGCTCAAGATAGCTCTGCTAACTGTTTGTCGATGCAGTTCTACAATTTAAACTCTATACTATTTAATCTATGGATTTTTTTTTTCATGTACTGTTATCGCACAGCTGCAAAAGTTTTTGGAGCTCTAATACAACAATATAATATTAAGATAGGGACGACCCTTCATCCCTGTTTATAAATTTTGTGTGTGTGTGTGTGTGCGTGCGCGCAGCGTATTGTATACAAGGTGTCTCAAACTTTTTGATACACTGCTTGTGCTAATAATAAACTAAACAGAAAAGTCCTCTACCATTTTACAATTTTCGCAATTATTATTTTTTTTTTTTGGTTAACCATATAATGAGCAAAATTTCCAAAATCAACATACATATAAAACAACTTTAAGATATCTTGAAGAATTTTGAAACATATCTTCAAGTTAATATCTTATATATACGTTGCCTTTATCCATCTCTATATGATCTTTGAAAATTAATATCTCGGTAACTTATATTGTGAAAATTGCAAAATGATAGAGGACTTTTCAATTTGTCAATTTAGTCTATTTGTCCACAAGCGGTGTGTCAAAAAGTCTGGGATACTCTGGTATATATACGCCTATTAGGGTGGTCCTCATTTTTTTAAGTAATTACAACAGAATAACTTTTTCTAATATTCTTCTACGATATTATAAAATTTCAGATCTATTAAATAATTAATATTAACACGTACCGCATATCCGACTTGATTTTCCTATTTTATATAACATAGGGAAAAAATGGGAAAAATATTTTACAGTTAATTGTTGCATTTATTATCATAATATTTGAATTATCGAATAAGCAATCTCTTGTTATTTATTGCATTTCTAAATCATTTATATAAAAATTTTAAGATAATAAGATGATATTAAAATATGCTGCATTTGAACTGAATTGCTCTCATCTATATTTTACCTACATTGCAATTGTACAACTACATTTCAGGAAATATTTAATTCACAGATTGAAATAATTAATAATAATTATTATTGATATTTTTTATCCATTATATTTTTCGTTGCATCTAGGATAAGTTTTTGCCATAATCCCGAACGAATCAGCGCGCGCAGTACAAAATTAATTTAGAAAAAATAATGTAATTGTTTAATTTTGAAAAAAGAATGGAAAAAAATCAAAGCTAACAAACAGATATCTTTTTATATAGAAAGAATAAACTGCAGTAATATTCTTATACTAAAGAAAAAAATATAATTACTAATCAATTAAAAAACCAAACATACTTGTAACAAGAATTATTGTTGTTATCGAGTAACGCCAAATTTTTTACATAAAATATTTCTTTTTTATTTTGTACTGTTATATCCTTAATTTTTTGTGATAATCTTCGAGTTGAGTAAAGTAACACATTTCTGTGATGAAATATTATAAAGGAGAATTAAATAATTACTACCACTATATGTATATACATATACAATTAGGGTAAGTCGAAAAAAATTTTTTTTTAAATACCCCTCCAAAAGTTAGCTATGGACCTCAATATGATCTGGGTAAAATTTAATCAAAATCGATTAATATGTATCTTCAGGTTGTCCCTCGACTTTCAAATTAGTAAATTTACGCATTTCTTGGATACATGTGTCAAAATTCGAAAAAATATTTGAATTTCATTACAATTCAAATTAGACCTGATAAAGCCTAAACAAACCAGGATAAAATTGTATAATACATAAAATAAGATTTCAGATTTAAATAAGCCCAACAGTGGCAACAGGAAAATTTGAGAACAAATTACATTACAAATAACAAGAATAATCAGGCTAATGAGAGCTATTCAGCGGTTATTGGTGTGATTATATATAAGATATGTTAGAGTGTGAATATTATATACCACGTAAGTAGTTCCCCCCCTTGCGCGCCGAACATTTCGTCGAACTTAAAACGCAAATCTAATTAACTACCGTAGTAATATCACAAATTTTTGATGCTATAGCATCTAATAAGATCTTAATAATATGTTGAAAGACATATTAAAATCTTTAAATTAAATATTAAAGAAAGAAATAAATTTAAATTTAAAACTGAGAAAAATAAGAATTTGTGAAGAATATCACGAGTTGGCGTCTGAATAGCTCTCATTAGCCTGATTATTCTTGTTATTTGAAATTCTCGAGAGTCTTCTTTAATTTATTTGTTAAATTACATTACATTTATTAAAACAATATAAGTAATAATAAGAAGGCTCAATTTGTATAAAACAATTTAAAAATATAAATAGGGTATAGAGCCAAATTATTTTAACGAATTATTTAATTCATATACTAATACAAAAGCAGACGTTTTGACTCCGATCGGGTCATTTTCAATGATACAAATATTGTATTTAAAATTAAATTAACATTTTTTCTATACAATCTTCCTATTGTTGAAAATCGTGAAAACAATGCGTTAAGTTTGAACATTCATAATTATTTGTGTCTTATCTTTGATCCTTGTCAAAAATAAAATAAAAAAATGTAATATATCCATGTGTAAATTTCTTCTGAGTCAATTTGTTATAAAATATATTTGAAGTAATAAAATAAGATAATTTGCAGCTGTCAAAACTGAATACGTATCATTGTAAAAGTATATAGGAATATTTCTATATACTTTCACAATGATACGTATTCAGTTTTGACAGCTGCAAATTATCTTATTTTATTACTTCAAATATTTTTTATAACAAATTGACTCAGAAAAAATTTACACATGTCACATTTTTTTATTTTATTTTTAACAAGGATCAAAGATAAGACACAAACAATGAATGTTCAAACTTAACTTAATTGTTTCCACGATTTTTAACAATAGGAAGATTGTATAGAAAAAATGTTAATTTAATTACAATATTAAGTACAATATTTGTATCATTGAAAATGACCCGATCGGAGTCGAAACGTCTGTTTTTGTATTAATATATGAATTAAATAATTCGTTAAATTAATTTGGCTCTGTGCCCTATTTATATTTTTAAATTGCTTTATACGCATTTATTAATATTTATTTATTAACATTTGTTTATATATACAATATACCCACCCTAATATATTAAACAAACATTTTTTAAAAAGTACTTTCTGTCATCAAGGCATATAATAAATATACTTATTGTTAGTATAGTATATATACACATATTGTTCACATCGAAAGAATCGTGGTCAATCCAAATAATAATTATTAAGTTTAAAAATCGTTGTTCAGTTAAACAAAAGATTACATACAGTATCGATTAAAATATTAAAGATAATTTTTAAGATCATTAAATTTAAATTATTATTTAATAAATTACAAATATATTACAATATAAATAAGAAAAAGGGCAAAGAGCCAAATATGTTTAACGTACGTATAATTTAAAAAAACAAACTATATACATATAAAATTTCCAGACGTTTCGACTCCGATTGGGTCATATATACAAATATATTAATTTGGATATGAAATTAATTTGGACAGAAACATTAAAAAATAATTGTAATTATTATATTTAACCGAACGAAATTTCGAGGTTTTTTTTATTAATATAGAGATTGCAATATATTTTGTCACACTTTTTACTCTCCCTTTCTTTTAAACGGTCCTGATAATTGTAGATATTATTTTATTTTACCATATCAATATTTTGTGCGTGTGATTCAAGAAAATTGACATTCTCTCAGCAAGAATTCTTGCAAAAACATATTCACCGCAAAATGACAATTGTGCAACCTCGAAAGATAAAACCTCGAAAGAGGATAAAAATCAGGTAAGAATAGTCAAAGATAATAGGAAAAAAAAGTATTAGTTCCTTGTTTTTAATATTTTACGCAATAACGAGTTTCCAGTTTATTAGAATTTCAATTGTTTAAGTATCGATTATTTTATGACAATAATTTTAACATAATAAAACATAATTTTTGCCAATAACATCGTCAATTTGGTCAAAAAGTAAAAGGCGAAAAGAGGACTATCAAATAAATTTAAAGATGGTAGGTAATTTAATTTGGATTAGTGATAGATATCTTTCAATCTTTATACGTGGAAATAACAAAGTCACGCCAACTCTGTTCAATTAAATGTTATCGTCATATTGTATATAGTATAAGTATGTATCATACGTACAACTGCTTCGCAACCTTGGTGCCACTTTCTCTCCGTTCACTTATTTCCCCGTACAATCATTCCATTCGATCTTTACCCAAGATTTTGTGCACATTGGCACAAAGCTTAATTAATATTAAAAATATAAACATAAAAAACAAAGAAGAAAACAAAAGAACGTGTATTTTTATTTCCCTATAATCAATTATTTTACACTAAAATTGCATTAAAAGAATCAATATTACAAAATTTTTATGATAATATTCAAACTTATATTTTCTGGTTTTTTAAACAACACTTGTTTTTTAAAAAATGTTACTAATGAACAATTATTATTATCGTACGTTTTCAAAAGACAATATGACATCCTTTCTAAAACACGTGAAAAGGATTTTATCTTTTAACAGCCACGAGTGCTGCAAAATGTAATCTTAGTCATTATATGACCGTCGTCATTATCAGGTTTCATGCTCAAATATTCGGATTGTAAAAACGCTTGGTAAAAGATTGTAAATGATTATTAAGAATTCTTAATTCTACGTTATAAAACATGTACCACTGGTAACTACGAATATAGACAATAAATGAATGCAGAATATGGAATAAATAATTTAATAAATATAATAATAAATGTAATGGTAAAAAGATGATAAAACAAAAACGGAATGACTGGCAACTTTTCGAGTATTTTATGTAACAAATATAAGCGCACTACATCCTTAATTATGTTTCTAAGCATCGTATCGTTATTTTCATTATAAATGAGAAATCATATCGAACTCAAACGCCCAATATCGCGAATGATAATTTTAAGACAGCGCTACAGCAAGCTTTCAGTCATTCTTTGAGTGCACACAAAACTATATTACATTTTTTTATTAAATAACATTTACATAAAATTACAAAATAAAACGACCCACAAGATATTTGCTTTTACGCTCGTACATGTATGTGTGGGTATGTGTGGTCTGCGTATGGTGTATATATATATGTATGTATATATATATAATTTGCCTTGAATCAAAGGCATTTAAGTCAAGAGAGCAAATATTTACGCGTAAACCGTTTCTTACACTTGACTTCACATCAGGAATCGTGTATTATTTTACTAGCTTTGATCAGATTGCACCTATATGTATACATATATATGTATATATTATATATGTATACATATATAAAAGAGATGCCCTATTCTACGTCTTTATTATCTTCCCCCCTCTCTTTCTCTATCTTGCTTCAGTTGTCTCATTAAAAAAATACAAATATATATATATATATATCTTATATTTTTCTGAACACATGCAAATGTCACAGAACAATTAATTTTGTTAGCAAATTATTAATCAATATTAAAATTAATGACACAGAAAATAATCAAATCACTTTTATTGTACACTTTTAACGTGTAAACTAATGATACATAATTCACACTTTATTTTTACCAACTCTCTCTCTCTCTCTCTCTCTCTCTCTCTCTCTCTCTCTCTCTTTATTTAATTATTTCTTTATTATCTATCAAGACTAAAATCAAAATAATATTCCTCTGTCCTCATTAAGAAATCTTGTTTATTAGCTTTTGTTACAGTCACAACAATATTTATTTTATCATATTCTGTTTGTATTTAATGCCTGCAATGTGCAATATAAAGTGTAATTTAATAAGCTTTGAATCCGTTAAGATTTCCTATGATGTTAGAATGATTTTAAATAAAAGTAATTGTCGTGTACAACCATGCAGAAAATTGTACACCTAGACGATTTACTCAAACATAAAATTCAAACAAACATTCTCCCCAGAAGCTATTAGGATGAGTTTACATAAGTTTTCCTATGAATTAAATACAGTTGATTAATGTTGTCGGTAACTACTAACGAAGAGTATCGACAATAATAATTACGTTCCTGATTCTGCATCACCTATCCAAGAGCGTGTTCGGATTTCCATCCGGTGCTCCCCGAGTATCATCTTTGTTTAACATTCGATAAACAAGGATGGAGTGATACCTGGACAGTACTCGGATGGGAATCTGAACGTAACTCAACAAGGATATTTAGTTGCTCAACTAATCTCATACCTATTCGATAGTTATACAATCGGCTATAGAGAGAATCAGACACACACTTAGATATCCGTTTTTATTCAATTCATTTGTAATAGAAACCTTGAATCAAATTAAATTAGCTTTGTCCAGCTTATAATCCAGATTTATCGATAATATAATTGTTTGTCAAAGCTACAATCGATTAAAAATATTAATATATTAAATTATACATTTTTTTTCAACTAATGTAAGAAAAAGAAAAAAACAGAAAAGTCCATTCGTGTGTTAAATTGCTCCTTTTAATTAAACATAAATTATTCGTTGTTTTATTAATTTCTGAGAAAAGTTGTAATGTAAACTTTCATGTAACACGAAAGACTGTATAATAAATAAAAAGTTATCGCATTTGTATAAATTATTGAGCAATAAATAACTATTGGCGATTTGTTACATATTAAGATTATACACATAGCTAATTTAATTTTTAAATATATAATTAAATGTTACATAATACACGTATATTTTCTGTAACTATTTCTATAATTCTAAAGTTTCTTTTAAACTGAGACTTTATGAATATTAACATCTATATCCAGAATATTTAGAGGACAAAGAATATATACGTTTGACTTTGATTTATACTTTACATTTTATCTTTAGAAAACAAGTTCACAACTACGTTATGTTGTAAATGTAAATAGGCACATTCGATGTTGTAGTTTTCTCGACATGTTATCCATTCTTCAATGGCTATGTATGATAATCGTCCTCTATTAACTGTGTGTGCGCGTGTGTGTGTGTGCATGTACATACGTTCACAAAACATTTATGCAAATGATGTGACAATATTTATATCCTATATTGAAACTACCAATTGAAACCTCAAATTGAAATATGAAAACCTCCCATAACACATTTTGCAACAGTAATTGTTTACAACAGTAAACAATTAATAAAGCAGATTTGCCCTGACATTAATTGTAAGATGATTAAATACCAGTCACGTGATGTAATTAAATAAATAAGCTTACCTTAATGTGACGATATGTATAAAATAATAATATTAATATGTACACAATATTAAATTTAATCGACATAGGGTGAATAATGTAAATCAAATTGCTGGTGCGTCTCAATCGTGCTCGGAGGAAAACTGGTCGCTTTGGCCGACAACCGTAAATTAATAACGTACTAATCTCACAGTAACCACTTTCCACCTGTCTATGTAACAATAAGCTTCAGTGTTCCCCCACTATACTATTGAAGTAGGACATTTGCGTTGCGTTAGGAGTCGCCGCGCTGTACTTGTAAACTTCCAGTCACATGTCAGACATTCGGATATTTGCACTCACTCATTTACTCACTACTTTGGCACAAAATGTGCCTTACTTTGTTTTAGCTGGAATCGTCAACACATTAACAATATATTTTTACTACGTAATATATAATATGTGTGTGTGTGTGTGTGTATTTACACACGCGCGCGCGCATACATACACAATCTCAAATAATTTGCAGCTACTAGTACTATCGTTAACACTACGGATAAGACAAAAAACATTTTTTTTTATTTTTCGTATAAAAATGTCTTTAATATTTTTAATCTAGAATAAAAGTGCGAGCACGCACATACATCTTATTTGTCGCAATGTACATATATATTTGTACAAATTTTCTTCCTGTATCAGTAAATGTATTTACACACATATAAATATTATGATTTTTGTTCAACTGATACACAAATTGATTATAATCTCTTAATAACCTGGAATGTTACCTGTTCTGGACCGAAATAATGTTTCTAGTTTGTCTGTCCAATCCCAATTCTAATATATAATAATAATTATAATCTTATTGTTTGCAATATTCATAGGAATTGTCAATGTTACAATAAACTGCAATTCATTACAATATACTTTCAATAGAAAAGTTTTTGGAATTGATAATACGATTGAAATTATAATTGTTTTATGCAAATATTGATAATTATATAGAAGCTTTAATATTCACAATATTTGCTTCAAACATTCTATATATACTTCCTTATAGAATTTTTTTAATATGATATTATACAATATTATGTATACTGAAACAGAGATTGAATTATTAAAAAATTAATTATATATTATGCAACATAATTTGAGTTGCTCTTTGGCAGAATTTATACTGAATAAATCATTTCAAGATCTATCTGTAGATTCTCTTTTTCTATATGTTTCAGGATTTATTGCACAACCAGGACACGTGTGCAATATTTCGTGAATAAAAATCTCACAGTCTAAGCAAAACACTCGATTACATTTTCCGCAGGTATATACCTAAAAATAAATATATATGATACGCTTGCTGTTTAAAATATTCATATATACATATATGGTATGTATGATATTTTGGCAGATTAAAACAATATCTTGATAAACTTCAATTTATTACAAGCTTCGATAAATTTCTAATTTCTTGTATTAGTGTAGAAAAGAAATGATAAGTATTACCTTTTTATCCTTTTGAGCAAAAGCTTTTTGGCAACCAAAGCAGAGAGTGTAATCACTCTCAGGTGCAATTTCTTTGAAAGGATCAACAGGAAATAGATAGTGATACGATCGAGCTAAATGTGGAGCGGATACTAGAGTAAGACCGCAAGCTCTACATTCCACAGGTAGCTCGCAATGTTTACTGAGGCACTGGGGACAAAGGTAGCCGGTAGTCATAAGTTTGACTGTTTCATCGGAATTGTGTGCATGACTAAAAAAAAAGAGAAGAGATTAAAGAAAAGAAAATACGCGTAAATATTATGCGTAAAACTAAAATTAAGAAGTATAATGTAAAAAAAAAAAAACAACGCATTTGAGGTTTTCACGGATATTATCTTCAATTATACCAGAAGGTTTGTGGGTTATCGTCGTGTTGTCGTTCAAAGCCAATGTTTCGTGAACCATTGTCGTTTACTTTATCAGGGCAAAGGGTGCACTGATATTGGTAATATTGGCTTTAAAAATGAACGGCAACATGGCGATAATCTTCTGGTGTAATTGTAAAAAAAAAACAAAATATGTATAAAATATCATATATAGGCATATTATTTTGACTTGCGCATATATACTTACCACATACATACTGTTATAGATGTATCTGGTGCATTAGAGTGTAGAGCGTGATGAGGAAACCCCATTTTCACAAGCGCTGCATCTAATCGCATTGCAGCAGGCGGAGGATCTATATGTGCATTCAATTGCTCCTTGTAATGTTTATCATCGAGTGCAACGCTATGTTCGCCACCGGTAATGTTCGCCATTCGTTTACAAATATATAATTCAGCGGCTAATCCTATTACACTACATCTAATACTATCCAATTTCATATTCTAAAATAAACTCAACATTGAAAAATATATATATATTTTCGAAGCAAACGAAGAACACAGAAATTAAAGCATACTCTTATTGTTTCGTTGATATCCCCAGGGTCGCATGTAGTTAAGGCCCCTATAATTACCAATATTTCTTTACTAGCGTGTGATGGTAATAATTTCAATAACTTTGTTGCCAATTCTAAAGAGTTTTGCAAAGAAGGTTCACCGCTTACTACAGTTTGTTGTAAAATTTGCAATTCCTATAAAATAGATGATAAAATGAAATATTCAAGATATAATAAACAAAAAGGGTAATATATAATAAAATAATTACCTTGACATGCTTCTTTGAGTTACCAGCCAAATCGCTAATTTTCTCAGCCCTTTTATTTCTAGTTATAATTACACCTAATTGACTTATAGGATTTTGATAGAAAAATTCTTCGATAAAATCTTCTAGAAGCTTGAAATAAATACATTCAATGAATATATACATTTATATAACATGAATATATATATATATATATTAGGAGTACAATTTAGTATGGTCCGTTTTCCAAAAGATGATTGCCTCCAAAGACGAGTCATTTTTCTGAAATGGAATTCGAAAATTGCCTGAGAGATGGGAAAAGTAGTAGCCAGAGATAGACAATACTTTAATTAATCTGTTCATTCATTTTATTTTGAAATAAATGCATTTTTAAACACAAAAAACGGACTGAACTAATTTGTATACACCTAACATATATATGTGTATATATATATATTTTGTGTGTGTGTACGTGAGGGAGGGAGAGAGGGAGAGGGGGGAAAGAGGGAAAGATTGCTATGTATACATTATATTTTATATTGCACACATATGCAGGATGTGTGTAAAGATTGGAGCCAAACTCACTTTAATATAGTTTGATCTCATTTACGGATATCCTGTATACACAGACAGAAAAAAGAATAATTGTTAACACATATTCTTTCATTGTACCTTTAGAGAACATAGAAAACGAGTTGGCTTCAAATCTTGATTAGACATTGACTCCGAAGCATCTAAGATAATATAAAGATGCCTCATCATTCCTAATCTAGCACCCTGTTTTCTTTCCAACTGGCGTTTCCTCTTGGCATTGTGAATAATATCCGCTACAGAAGCTTCCAACAAACCATGGTCATCTTCCTTGATTGCTTCCCTATAAACAGGTACACAATTGTCAAGAATTGTTGTTATATTATCTATTACATGAATTCATACTACAATACATGAATATAAAACTCTTATCTAAATCAAAATATCGTATTAAATATGTATAGATGTATAACCAATATAAAATCTGTACCATGTCTTTTCGTAACCAGTTTCCCAACGGTACTCCTTTTCCTCAGATTCCTCTTCTGCCATCATCTAGATAAAATATTCTATATATAATAAAAAATATAATAAAATCACACATTTTTAGAATGATGAAAAATAAAAGGTCAGAATGACTTAAAAACTATGTAGCATAGTATATATATGTTGACCTTTTATTTATATATATATATTTTTTTTATATATATCAGGAGATGCGGTAGTATCTCTGGCCATATATATATACACACACACACACATATATGTACCATGCCTTGTGTAATTATTTGACTCACTTGAAGAATATTGTTTACATATGATGCTCAAACTCGCACAAATCCTGACAAATCCTTGAAGATTATATCATCATTAGATTCTATGCAGGGTGTGTGTGCTGCAGTGTAAAAAAAATAATGTAATAATTTCATGATCGCTATTTTACAGTCGTCTCAGCATTGGAAAAATGAAATGAAAATAAGATGTTGAAGAATTAAATAAAAAATAAAGATGAACAGAAGATAAAAATGCAGAGAATGGATCTAGTGTGAGAGGTTAAAATGAGCAAAGGTTTGCAAGAATTCGATTCTGTGAATAAAATACGCGAATGAAGAGTCCAGCTTGAAAAATCATCTCAGGCACCGAATTGCACATGAACCAGTGAGACATCGTAAAATCCATGGTGGAATAAAAAAAAATCGTAGAATTACTCTTGCATCGATCTACCTGACGTGGACATCCGATTCGACACGAGGGATTTACTATTTAGAAACGCACGCGGAGCAAAGATTATATTTCATTTTTAAAGAATAAATAGAAAGGTTGATGAAAAATCTAAACTACCTGGGTAAGCTATATCTGGGTAAAATCATCCGAATCATTCAAAACGTAGATTTCAATAGATCACCGGCGCGCGAGAATCCGCGAAAATCCGTGAAAATCCGTGCAAATCCGTGCTTGGGATAGGTCGAGATCGGTCGAAAGTCGAGACAAATTTGTGCTGGGTCGAAGAAAGAACGAGGAAAGTTGAGAACAGAGAAAGGAAAGGGCAAAGAGATTTGGGAATTGGGAACATTGCGCGGATGATCAACGGTTGATCGTACAGTATATCGGGGATCACGGGCTGATCGGAGCCGATCGGAGTTGGTCGGAGCATGCCGGGATTGTCGGTATTGTCAGGTAAAGTATGTCAATAAAGTATACAACAAACGTACGACAGAAGCATAAAACGTCTGGTCTGGGCAAAAAGGCAGCAAAAAGGACACGAGGTAATGCCGGGCGACCGCCATCAACCGCCATCGCCGCCATGGCGCTGATGGCGCCACTGTCGGCCGACGCGGTCGCTCACGGTCGCTGTTTTCGTCCAGTCTTGCGCGACAACGAGCAGTTTTCCAAGCTAAGGGGAAATACGGTCCTTCGCCAGTTTCGCCGTATGTAAGTGAGCATCGCCGATTCACCTTTACGATCGCGACGTTAATCGCGATCCGAAATTTCACGGGGTGTTCAGAAAGCGTTCATGTAAAGACAGGAAGTGAGTGGTTCATACGAAAGTACAAATCGGTGACGAGAGCCATCTTTGACGAGCATTGGCTTGCTCGTGAGGAACAGAGGAGACGACGAGTTCTCATCGACGACCAACCGTGACGACGACGATAGCGATGATGACGATGACGACGACGACGACGACAACAACAACAATATTAATATAAAGAGAACGGCACCGGTGTTACCGGCACACCGATCACACCGGTCTCTCGAACCTTACGATTGAAAGATAGCTCTCTTGCTTGTTATTAGCGCGAGATAAGAGCGCTGTGCAGCAGCGTCCATCCCAGTCCGTACATACAGTATGTACATACTCCATATCCGCGTGGCGCGGGAACAATTGCCATCGAGTGAACGCTCGGCGCGCGAGTGTCGTCCATAATTCACGCATTCGCGGCAGTCGTCACTGGTCCCGTTTACAATCGCCTTGTAGTTCACCCACAGTTCAGTGCCACACACGCCCACTCTCGAATTACACGATGGTCTCGACGCTTTTATTTGAACACAGTCAACATAATTATACCTGTATTTCGATTAAGCGTTAGTAACGACGTTCTTGAGCATTCTTTTCTCACGTGGCTGGCTTCGGGGACCAAACTGTAGATCGCGCGTGTACGAATCGGCGTGTACGAAATGTCTTTCTTGAGAGAGAAAGAGAAACAAAAAGAAGGAAGCAGCGATACTCGCGATCGTCGACATTCTTCGTCCTCTATTGCGCTTCTATTTTCTCGTTACCGAACGCAAAAGTGCAAAATTTAGATTTGACGTAGTGTATATATACTCGACTTGCGTTTTCACCATTTTCGCGCCAGACGTCTCCCGCCTTTTTTATTCAATTGTCTCATGTTAGCAAAGTTTGTTTCGATTCGGTGTTTCTCTTTTTTTCCCCTCACTATATCTTCGTTTTCATTGTTCAAATATCCATCGTACCAAACAGAAATTCCCTATTCATTCCTTGCTGTTTAACAATTAACAGTGACGTTATTTAATTTTTAGAAAAGAGATCGCGAGACGAGTATCGTATACAGAATGGAGGGAGACGATGGCCCTTCAGCCATCGGTAATAAACCCAATATTATTAAAGGTAATTGTTATGTTGATTATTACATTTTTTCTGTTGTCGCATCACTTGGAAATCATATTTGATTTGTTTTCTATCTTGTCTACTTTTTCCTTTTTCTATAATCAAAGAATTAAGACATATAATAAATATTTTACACAACTATTGTGCTTGTATTTCTGCTTTGCTTTCAATTACTTTTCTACCTCATTAGCAGCACAAGAAGAAATGGGACGATTAGATGTACTGGTATGTGGACAGTGTCATTCTGTCTTTCATTTTATCGAAGAGTTTCAAGAACATCGTACAAAGGAGAGAGCCTGTTCTAAAGCATCACATATTCGTGAAACTAACGACGTTTGTATTTATACTTTGTGCCTTCACATCTGTATGCAACACATACAGATTGTACAGAATTGGGAAAAATTGCTCATCTGAAATGTTCCTTTTATATTTGTAGAATGGGCAAAAAGCACAAGTATGGGCATTTCTACTATGGAAAGATACACAAATTCAACAAGACAGTTCAGACAAGGATACATCTAGTGCTTGGGAATTGTATCAGAAATGGTGTAAGATGGATACGCATGTGAGAGAGGCATGGGTTACAGCAGGAAAAACTATACAAACCTTTACAAAAATTAGTAACGCAAAAATGCAGGATACCCCAATACAAATTCAATCAAATACCAATATCGAAGGTGATTGTTAAAGAGGAAAAAAAAAACTTATAAGATACAAAAAAAGGTGCTAACTTTATTAACAAGATGAACATTTCTTGCTTTGCAGGTGCCAAACCACTGATAGTTCGTAAAGTTGTCAGAAATGGACAACCGGAAGAAACAGGTGAAGCTAAAAAGGATTCTGCGAAATTACTGGAAACAAAAACACAAAAAAATGAATCTATGGAAATTGAAGTAGACAAAAAAGAAAAACCAAGGCTGAAACCATCGATTAAGCCTAAAGTATTATTTGATACCATTTGTTTAACAAAATACAATGCATGTTTGGAATCCGCTTGATCTATCTCAATATTTTTGCAGATTAAGTCTGGCAAAGCAATTGCTGAAGAAGATACAGACCTGAATAACGAAGAATACATTGTCGATAAAATATTAGCCAAACGCTTTAATCCAAAAAAGAGATGCTCGGAATACTTAATCAAGTGGGAAGGCTATTCACAGTGGGTACTTCCTATCAATTGCACATATCTTTCTTTTTTTCTAACAATGTATTTCGAAATGTTGCAAATTTGTAGTGAAAACAATACATGGGAATCTGCAGAGGCTGTAGCAACGTGCAAAAGTTTGTTGGATGAATTTGAGCGAAATCTCGCCAAGCAAAAAGAGCTTAAAGCACAACAGCAGGCTAATACAAAGATCGTTGGACGTGTGAGTTTGCAGACGCAAAAATCGGTGATGAAAGCTGAGACTAGTCAGCCTGGACCAAGTACAGCGGTTCAAGCAGGGTGAGCAACTTTGCTATTTTTTAATTAAACAATACAATTACGAAATATTTTATTTTATTCTATGAATCACTGATGTTTATGTGAATTTGTTAATTGCTGCATAGACGCCCGATGCGGTCTAGTAAATCAAAAGCGATGGATCAAGTCAAGCAATGGTGTGGTTCGATGAAAGACGAAGAAAACGAACGTACGTATTTTGAAATTACACGCGCACTTGATACATATATATAATTTTGCAATCGACATATTTAATACTAAACTTTTTTTTTAAATATTAAAACATAATAAATAACATATTAAACGACATATTAAGTATACGCTGTTTGAATTGATATTTGTACAAATGTAGTGTTAGGTAAAAGGAGGATCGATGATTCGGAAAGCGATTCAGAAGAAGGAGGAAGTAGTGCAGCAAAGAGAACGAAAGGTGACACGGGAAGTGATGACGAATGGACTGGAGAATCCGAAGACGAAAGAATGGTGGGCCGTAGCGACGTAATTCAACGTGCGTTCAATCGCGCTAATGCGCAATCGAATGGATCCAACAGAACTTCGGTTTCGTCTACCGATCTGGCAACGTCATTAGGTTTGCAGTCTCCAGAGGGAGCAAAATCTAGCCAACAGCCTGTTTTAGTGGCTAGCGCCAAGGGAGTTGTTAAAGTCGATCCCAAACAAATGCCGAATTTGGCTTCCGGTCTCTATGTCATGTCGCGAAAAGATGGTATCATTAAATTGAATTCGTCCCCCAGTGGAAAACTAGCGGTCAAAGGATCTCCGACAACGCAAAGTGTCGTAATGGTTCAAAATCGAGATAATACAAACGTAATAAAAAAACAAATAATCTCGACGTCTCAGTCTAATTCGATGACCCCTGTGAAAGTCGTTTCGAAAATGGACGGAAGCCAAATGGTAACTCAGATGAAGGTGGTCAAGAGCGTTACACCGAAAATGGGCAGCGTACAGAAGAGTGAGCCTGTAAAGATACAGCCAAAACCGGATCCGTCGCAATTGCAACAGATACATGTTGTGACTGCAGTGCCGACACCAATAACTTTACAACCGAGAATAACTACAGGTATAAGATCTGCTCCTGTCACGCCTCAGCGAACGACAGACGGTCGTCCTTTACTACCTAGACCGACATTGCGTCCGACAGCAGCAACAAGCGTTCTTGGTACAATTCGTACGCCCGTCAGAGCACCTGCACCGAGGATTCAGGCGCAAGCGACGCGTCCGGTGTTGCAAAAGCGTACGACGACAGTTGTAAGTACGCAACAGACCGTTTCACCGGTTGTCACAATGACTGGTACGGTCACGCAAATTAGACCAAAATTCACGGTACTCACAACGTCTCCGCAGTCCAAACAGATAATCAAAACTGGCACCAATTCAGTACAACAATCATCATCACCACGACAATCATCATCACCACCACAAATAAAGCAATCTTTGAAGACACCAGTAGGTAAGGCACAATCATTGTTATCTCCGCAACAAAAGTTATTGATGGTAAAGAGAAAAGCTCAAGAAGCAGCAGGCATAAAACCGGGTGGTCGTGGACTTTTGGCAGGTGCTCGTGCCGTTGCGGGCCGAGGCAGAGCAAAAGTAGGTACTTCCGAGACGCCTTCACCAATAGGTCAGACAAGTTCCAAACCCGCGAAGGAAAGCAAATTAGCGGAAGGTGATGGACTTCACATGGAATTTCACGAAGTCGGCTCGGAAGAGAGTAGCAGCGAAGATGAATCAGATCTTCCACCTGCTCCTGAGCCGGATGTTGTTACGGCTCCAGAACCTGACAGTCCACCGCGTCCATTCACATTATGTCCCCTCACGGGACGCATAATCGGTCCAGATGGTGAACCGATTGAACAACAGGGTCCAGAACCTGAACCTGGTGAAGCAACAGCAAATTCGACTGTAACAAAAACTAACACGTCCGAAACTGTGACAGCAGGTCTAGCTACGGCTACGACTGTCGCAGCTGCGACCGATGCCAGTACTACCACCGTTACCACTACTACAACCACAACCGCTTCTACCAATAATGCTACCGCCGAATTGGTCTTACCTTCTCTTGACTCACTCACCGAAAGCGGTGGTATTATGAGAGTAGAGATGAGTCCAGGTGGAACGACCGGCACCATTGTTCAAGACAGTGAAACAGCACAGATTAATTTATCGAATGTAACGATATCTGCGCCAGATTTACCTTGCTTGGACGATACCGCTTCTACGACAGCAGTAACCACCGTTTCACAATCTGTATCCACAGTAACGTCTTCGACAGAAACCGTTGTTTCTAGTTCTGCTGAAACATCCATTACTACGGTATTGTCGACAGTTCCGACAACATCTACCGTTACTATGTCGGTAACAACGGCAGATGTCAAGACTGGGGAAAAGGTACCGGAAGAGAAGAAAATGACGGACGATGCATCCAATTTGGTTACTATAGCTGAACATGGCGTCGTCTATCAAGTCGCGAGTCAAGCTGAAGATGGACAAACTCTCCTCGTGACGCATGGCGCCGATGGCGAGCAGCAGTGTGTATATGTCACCACCGAGCAACAAGGAGATGAAGGATCAGTCTTAACATTGGATCATGCGGTAGCTGAAGCTGTAGCACAGTTGATCCCTGATCAGGTAAATCTCACGCCGCAGTTTTACGTAAAGGAAGATGGAACAGAACCGACTGAAAATTCAATGGTTATGTCTATAATGGATAACACAAATGCGTCCGATGTAAGTGGAACCCAAGAAGATAATGATGGACATAACGATGGACAGTCTGTTATAGCTCAAGTAGTGCAAGCTGAAGAACCCACTCCAGGTAATAATAATAATAATAATAATCTCTTGATTGCATCTTTTTATTGTCAAAGATTCTAAAATTTTTGTTCAAATTGCTCCTAACATGAAATATAGATTACGGTTCATTTGATTCTATTTAAAATACTTTGAAATTTTCTTTGATTGGTCAATTACTAAATTCTTTCTTCTGATTGGTCAATCAAAAACTTTGAAACATTTGTAGCGCTAACTGGGCCACACCCATAAACAATGTATACCGGTAATAATAAAATTATCGAAACTTCGTGTGCGTGCGTATGTGTATGTATGTGTAGAAAGAATGATATATATTTAATTCATTCAATCTCTAATTTTTTTCCCTCTTTTAGGAGGAACCAGGAGAGTAGTGTTGTTGTTGCCGGACGGAAATTTAATGATGACCGAAGTGGATGAGGAGCAGTATGCTGCTTTGGAACTTGATAAGTGAAAACAAACATCATTTTGCGCATATGCTAATAAAATCCCATGCCAATGCATCGAATTGCACGTTACGTGCATATTGTACGTTTAAAACGTGATCGTGAATTGTATATATGTAAAAACGTTCAACGTTCGTACAATTGCACGTTAATGACGTCTTAATATTCAATGACTAGGCTAAATGTTGTAAGACGGAGAACTAGCTGGTATACTGTAAAAAAATCAGCACACACCAAGAAAAAGTTAAATTTTTAGATTAAACAAGAGGAACGTGTTGGTACACACACATACATTTATATATATTATATATATATATATATATATACACATACGTACATATATGTATGTATGTGTATGTATACATACGTATACGTGCGTGCGTGCGTGCGTGCATGAGTAAATGAATGTGAATGACGCACGCACGCACAAAATGTATGTGAACACATATAAATGTCTGAATGTAAAACAATTTTCAGACATCTCCATTTTGTGTTAAACTTTTATGATATCGGATAGCACAGAAAATTGTGAAACACAAAGATAAAATAGTACTTTCAATGCAATGATATAGTATGCGCGACAAAGCAAACATTGTATTTGTAGAATAGAAAAGTATAATATGGGGTTTTATATTTTCCAATCAATAATAAGCTTTGGTAAAAAAAAATTTTATTCCATGCATACAAAGTCCAAAGTGATATGGTATGATTGTCGGATGCCTGTAAGGTAAATTGAAGAATCCATCCAATTAAAGTATAAAGCATATAAAAAATACCATGACATTATTTAGTCTAAACCAAAATTTCTTCGTTTTTTGTTTTATCTCTAAATATATGAAAATAGGTAAAACTATGAAAGAATGTGAAATATTCTATAAATTATGTGATTCTATAAATCATAAAATATTCTATAAATCATATTCTACAAATCATATAACAATCATGTTATATGATTGTAACATGTGTTTTATAAAAAATTTAATTGGATGTATTAATATCTGCTACAGATTAAATATCTGGTGTAACCTTAATCCAACTATAAACTATAATATAAGAATTTTGATTGACGAGAAATTGGTACAAAAGGGATCTATAAAACGCAATAAATTGTTTTGACAAAGAGCATCTCACGCGAATTGAATCCGCACTCTTATGCCTATGCCTTTATATCAATTTATGTACGACAGTCTTTTTTTTTTAATGTGCACTGAAATGCGCACATTAATGCATCCAGTCAATTTCGCTGTGATGCAACCATCACATGGATTGTGTATGCTTATCTGTAGAATAAATACATAAGTGCACTCTAATAAAACACTTATAATTTCTGAACCTATAAAGCTTAAAATACAATGTTGTTGAACGGAGTATCAATTTGCGTTCTGTTATTAAACCCGTTTCTACCTGAGTAGTTGCAGGTAATCGTGAGATATTGCAAACTAGTTGTAATGTTATAACCGCTGTTTAATCCATGTCACTAATCATTGGAAATTGAGGATTATGAATTGAAGATTACTCTATTCAGAACGAAATTAATTAAAATTATCTGACTAGTTGAATTTTAATCTCCAATTCACACTCCTTAGTCTCCAATGCGTAGTGTGATACAAGTTTTACGCATAAAGTAAAAATTTACTTTCGACATTATTATGTATAATACATAGAGGTATGAAATAAATAATTGTAATTTCCACGCAAAATCTATTTGCGATTCCTGCAATGAAAACGAACGTGGTTTTAATTTTTTTTTCCTTTTATTAATCTATTCCTTTCTTTTTTCTTGTTTTATAAAAAATTAAAGAAATCAAACAAAAAAGAAAAAAAATGACGTCTTATATACCGACGGTGTTTTATTTTGGCTTCGTGTATTTGGAAAACGCTGGAATGTGTCATAAATGTTATTCATAAGTTTGTATTTAGTTCTCAAATTTATTCCATTAATATCGATTTTAATATGTAATAAACATAAAATTATAACTTTTTATAAGTCGGTCTATTTTCAAAACATTATATCCTATGATATCCTATTAAAAACCTAGATATTTATAATCCTCATGACAAGTTTTTGTGCCAGGTATTACAAAAATTTCTATTGTTTTTTTATCATTTCTCTCAATAAATTTTAAGTAATATGTAACTCTCTCTTACATTAACACCTTGTTATTTGTATTCTATTATTAAATAAAAAAAACGAGGTTATAATATCATATAATCTATGACATGAACTATAGATTTTTAGTACTCGCAATGAATAACGAAACGCAATATATATCAGCCTCATTATTTTTTTAAATTAATTACTAAATATATGTGTTGAATGCAGATGATAAGGTATTAATTTAAGACATAGAGCTACATATATTTAGAACTTATTTAGAAAAACGATAAAAAATAATGACTATATATATTAATTGTTTTTTATCGTTTTTAAACATATATATATATATATATATATAGACACACATGCATATGTTACGCATCATTAATTCTTTCTCAGAAAAATTGAATCAACTTTCTCGTCAGTTAGACGATCAAAGAAAGATACCTCAAAACCAAAATTACAAAAAACAGTCTTAATTGCAATCCCTAATTCTGTGGAATTTCGCAATTATGAATCGAATAAATTATACCAGGTATATATAGGAAAATAAAAATAATATTCTTCCCCCCCCTCTCTCTCTCTCTCTCTATATATATATATATATATATATCTTCTGATTCCTCTTCATTATAGAAAGTTATCATGTTACAAAACATGAGCAATTCTTCAGCCAGATTTCAATTAATGGCAAGACCTAATTATTCTCGATTCACTATCATGATCGAACCTAAAACACAAACAGGGAGTATTTCTCCAGGAATGTATAAAAAATTGATTATTTTCTTCCGTTGCGATATCTTGGACGAACCCGATGAAACATTAGTAATAAATGTACAACAAGGACGTTCGATAATTGTTAAATTACGCGGGTATCGAGATCCACCATTATTGAGAGGTAAATAAATTTACAATTGTCAAAACACGTCGGTACATGTATGTACAAGTTGCACATATGAAGAAATAAGCAAAATATATATAAAATGTGGAAGATAAAATTAATATGTATCGTAAAAAAAATTAGAATTGTAATCTTCCATATATCATTGTTTCTTTTATAGTGATTAACGTCCCCTATTTCGAACATTCATTGAAAGAATCGCAAACAATGATAAAAAATACGGATTGGATTATAAAAATTCCATATCGACAAACGGATTCTTACAAAGAGGTATAACTCTACTTCAATTTTCAATGATAATCGAGAAATAATTACGCAGTTAAAAAACTATAATATTTTAATAAAAACTTACAGTTTACCGATACAAGTAAGAGCTGTACATCGGATACATCTACAGAGAGCATAACGGGATATAGGAAATTAAAGAGCTTTGATTGTGGAGAATGTCTAGTAGGTGAACAAGTTACCTTACCACTGATAATTAAAAATGTCGGTGGTGAAGGAAAATTCTTTATTATGAGCGAAATAGATTGGTGTTCGATGCATATCGAGGTAAAATAATGGTACTAAAAAGTAGAAAAGTAAGTATCGATAATAACTATACAAATAAATTTCTATCTTACTTTAGGATGTAACTAATAATAATATGCTGATTTTACCATCTTTTGCTATACGGCCTGTGTATTTTACCCTCAAACCACAAGAGCATATATATCTGTACCTCTACTTCTTTCCTGATGCTTATGGAATGCATGTAAATTATAATGCAAAGAAATAAAAAATATTTTTAGGGGTTGCGCACACAATCAAGAAATAGGAACAGGAACAGAGAGAGAGAGAGAGAGCATGAGAATTTCAACCAATTAGAAAACGATGCACTACAGAATACACACTTTCTGATGGGTTGAAATTCTCATGCTTTCTCTGTTCCTGTTCCTTGATTGTGCACAGCCTCTTTCTGCTAGATATCTTTTCTTCCTTTTTTCCAGTATTAGAAGAAATTTAGAGATACACTGCAAGTGTATGTACCTGTAAGTTGAGATCTTTCTATATTTATAGGTAATACTATATAGTAGGAATAGTTGTTCTCTTTATAAAAAGACATTTCTTAATTCTCTCTTGCTGTTCTTTTGTATGTGTGCGCGCGCGCGTGTGTATTCCTATTCCTTGATTGTACGCAGCCTTTAAGTACTAGGCGTTTCTGACCCGACCAGATTTGCACTAATCTGAGTTGAATAAATGACGTTTTATGCTCTCTGATAGAGCATGAAACGTCAATTATTAGCACAGTATTTTCCAACCCAGGTTGATGCAAACTCAATCGGGCTAAAAACGGTATTAAAATTTTTTTTCTAAAAATTTAGGTGGAAACATTATATGCGATTTGCAACAATTGTTCTGTGGTAACAACAGAGATCATTGGAGATGGAGTGAGATACGAATAATAGTAGAATAAAAGGTATACTTATTTATATGTATAATATTCGCGTATATTCACAGAAATATACTATTTTAATGCGTTCATACATAATGTGTGCGCGCGCATGCGAATATGTGCGAATATCGATAAAAAAAAAAGTTAGAAATACAATGGTAAAAAAACAATGACCATGTTTCGATAAATACTACCAGGATTCTCTCACCGGCAATTGTCGTTATCGCGTTAACTAGCGACAACTAATGAGAACCACAATTTTTCTATAGTCGTGATCTATAGTCGTAACACGCACCGGCGAAGTACTATACTATTTATTATTAAAGACAGTTGGTTCTGGGCAAATTTTCATGATCATTAATGCGGCCTGTATTGTGTGATACATATCATCTTAGTAGGAACATTTTTTCAAACATGCAATAAAAAAGCCAACAGAATCACTTTCAGGTCCAAATCTGCATACTTTTTCCGCATTTTCACTCGTTAAACCATCTATAATATATCCTTGAGTGCCATATTTATCTGTATTTATTTGATTTTTGACAGATTGTAATTGCAATTTTGGAAATTGTTTCAATGCCCAAGCGATAATTCCTTCATTCTCTGCTATTGTGATAGTGCATGTACTATATACCAATGTCCCATTTTGTTTCAAAAGACGTACAGCCTGTAGAATAGTATTTATTTTTATTAAAGTTTAATCTATGTGTATATTACATATATATATATATATGTATAGCAGATTAACAGATATACATATTTGTGTGGCAAATAATTTAATTTGTGTACTTACGGTAGAAAAAAGATTTCGCTGCAAAGGAACATAAGAATAAAGTTGCGCCGATGTAATTGTATTGTATAATTGTGGTCTTTGACCTAACGCACTGCATGGAGTATCTAAGAGAATACGATCGAAATAATTTTCTTCGAATGGAGGTCCGTCAGTGTGGACAAAATTATGCTCTCGTTCGATAACAGCCTTGGTAGCGTCACAACAAAATATTTTAATATTTTTAACATTATTACACTTTTTCTCAAATCGTTTCACTTTACCTAAATTTTTCTCCAGAGCTATTATTGTACCCTGAAAATTATATCAAATATAATAATTAAATTTAGTAAATACACTAGATTTTTTACACACACACACACATATATATATATATATATATATATATATATATATATATATATACGCATAAAATCTATTTTTTTCTGATTTTCATCGTTTCGTGCTTGTGCGAATTTAAATACGTAGATAATATATACAATAGTTGAAAATAAGAAGTTACGTGCTGTGTAACAATTAAATCCCTTTCTTTATTCTTTAATCATTTACCTGTCCTTTCATAAGCAAGGAAATATGTGTGGTTTTGTTACCAGGTGCAGCACACATGTCCAGGATTGTTTCACCTGGTTGAGGATTTAAAATTAGGCTACACACAATAGAGGGTAAATTTTGCAATAATGCATGTGATCTCAAAGATACATTATTTACGTTCAATTGTGGAACTCGTGAGATTACGTCAGTCATAATTATTGCAATACCACTAGAAAATAATTTGAAATAGAAAAGATTTAGTAACAAATCAAGTTATGATGTTAAAATGTGTAAAATGTCAATACAGAAATATTGTACAATATTTATAATTTGAATATGAGAATTAATGTTCATAAAAAGAGAGCTACTGCCACACGCTAGATTTGGTTAGCGACGTTTATTGTAAAAGATTTGTATATAAATTATAAATTAGACGTTAATAAATCAATGTTATATCAAGATAAAGATTTTGACACCAACGAATAAACATATTGGAATAATAATCTCTCCACAGTAGAACATATTAGAATGACTTCTTTGACTATGATTTTGTATAATATAAATTTGTAATTGTTTATTATAGATCTTGACAATGATTTATCGATTAGAACTTTATAACCGGAAGATATTAATAATAATTTGTATTCTCATAATTGCGAAAATAGTTTGTTTTTTTTTTTTATTGTACTGAAGATGGCTTCATTTAGAGCGTTTAGGGCCGAAACGTCTAATTTATAATTTATATACAAATGTTTTACAATAAACGTCGCTAATCAAATCTAGCGTGTGGCTGTAGCTCTCTTTTTATGAACATTAATTTTTATATCTAAGCCACTTGTAATATATATTAAAATTTAAATATTAGAGAGTTAAGGACACACAAAGTGCTTCTGGATAAGAATATGCATGAAGGCAGGAGAGCATCAAACGTAGATTTAGTTTTAGATATAAGTATGAATTTAGATTTTAGAGTTATGAATTTAATAGAGGAAGAAAAGATGTGAGGAAATAGAATAAGAATTGAAAGGAATAGAAATATGAGGCAAGGTAATGTGTTAGGAATATATAGGAAAGCTAGAGAGGAAATTCTGTGCAAGTAGTTAGGCGAAGTAAATTAATAAAAAAAAAGTGAGTAAAAGTTATGCGTGAATATATATATATATATATATATTCACGCATAACTTTTATATATATATATATATAGATAAGAGAGAAAAGGTTTTGAAGTATAATGTTGATAGTTGAGTGAAGGTTAGTCGAGTAAATTAGGATAAAGAGGAAAAATGCGCGAGAACAAGGTATGGATGTGTGAAGAGGTTGATAAATTGTAAACCAAGTCCCCTTCTTAGGCTATGTATGCTTGAAAGTAATAAAGTTCTTCTTTAAATATGAGAGTTCTTTAACGATTCTACATAATTATAAGTAAGTCAGCTTCCAATCTTGCATATATTTGTAACTGTATACCGTGGATTTTTAGCTGCTTTGCAAAATAATTCTTTCCTTGTTTGTCGAAGAATGCCATTACCTAAATATATCTTGTTACTATTTGCATATGGTTTAATTAAACCTTTTTTACATTGACCAGTAACATCGGCGAATACACTAACTTTAGCATTAATGCTTAAACCTGTCAATATTAAAAGTTAAATAAATTTAATTACAAGATTTTTTTATGGATATAATTTAATTACAGAATATAGAATTCTATGTATGAAAACTACCATTTGGCATTCCAATAACGCCAGGAGCAAAAACATGAGAACCTCTTAGCACAACCGCACCACATATAGCATCGACGATAATTTCATCTGGACATATCTTTAAATCAAGAGATACCGAAAGATCCCAACTATCGACTGCAACTATTCCATTAGGAAGATCCGGTAAGAAGTGAATAGATGGATCCGGTTTACCATCCTAACATAATATACATATATCACATGTAAAATTTTCTTGTAAAAAAAGTACCTACCTAGAACTGAGATAGGAATATATTATATAAAATATATCCAGGACAAAAAATAAATAAATTTTTTTTTAATTTACAAAAGTTTAAAGAATAATAAATAATGTATCTCAGATATGTGTCAAGACTATAATGTTTTAGAATATATGAGAATAATGAGAGAAATATTTAAATTTATTTTATAATATATATATTTTGTGATCGAAAAACAACTCATGTATCATTTGTTTTTTATTACAGCAAGATCGGCATTAAAATTATTAAATTTCATAATTCTGTATTACTAAAAAGAATTGATTTATTTAACGTACCTGCTTTAATGCTTTGTGTAAATCGTCCAGATCGTTTGTATAATCATCCTTAAAACGATCTAGTCTATAGAAGCTCTTTTTAGGTGTTGTACATATCCATTTACAAAGAGCATCAATTTTTTCCTACAATTTTTGTTTTTCCTTAATACAAATATTTAATTTTGTATTACTATAGTAAATAATTTTGTAATACTCTAGTAAGATAATTTGCAAAAATTTATTAAAGTACCTCAATTTCAGATTGTTGCAAATATTTGTCGTTAATTATCGCTTTTCTTAAGTCTGCTATTAATGCATCACGTATTTCAAACTTATGTTTAAAGGGCAAACAATGTAATAACACTTGTAATGACGTCATCTCTTTTTCCTTTTTTCTATTTATTTCACTTATTATCTTCGTGCAATTGCTCTTCAATCATTATTCAGCACTTAGTTGAACGTCTAATATAAAGTAATCAATACAATTTGTAATTTAGATATAGACATTTTTTCAGATCCAGATAAATTTCCGCGAAATTTGGGGAATAGCTTCTGAATATATTCAAAATGTCTCTTTAATATATATATAGGAATATCTATATTGTAATTGTTGTAACTAGGAAGTTTCTATTTAACCATTTGGCAAAAATGAAGGATTTGAAAGATAATTGATTGTACAGAACGTAACGGTTGATAGAAGTTTTGCATAAAAATTTCTTTTGTTTTCACATAATAATTCCCATTTGCAAAATATCTATACAAGCTATTTACTTTTATGTGGCAAGTTTAGCATGATTAAAAAAAACTATCAATTCTGGACATTTATGGAACATAACATCATCCTTTGTGATGTAACGAAGGTTTGTACAAAATCACTTGCACTTTTCACATATTTAATTGTCATTGCTATCCTAGTAAATATCTACTAACAGTAACATTATATATATATATATATATATAT